>NC_057797.1:399569510-399595289 GCF_018294505.1 Triticum aestivum | reverse complement strand
TGGCTGCTCCTCGCGGGCTCCAGAGGTTAGGGATGGATCCGCACGGCCGGAGCGGTTCTCCCGGTGGTCGTGGGGTTGTCGGAGGTGGAGGGAGCTGCCGGCGGCGAGCTCCGCGGCGGAGGAAAGCTTCGGTGGCGAAGTGACTATGTGGCGGCGATGGTTCCCGATCAAAATCAAGTAGTGGGTTGGGTTCACAGGAGGATGAGGAAGTTCCTGGCGAAGAGAACGGAGAGGGGGAGGTGCTGGAGGTGCCGGATTGGCCGGGGCGGTGGCGGCGGCAGGAGTTGCCGGAGATGATGAAGAAGACCTCCCCGGGTCGAATGCGAGGCAGGGGAGCGCCATGGGGGGGTAGCATGAGGTCGCGTGCGTGCTCAGAGGGGCTCGGCGTGTCCATTTATAGCACGCCGAGGTTGGTTCCGCGGCGGTGGGGATAAGCTCTCCGGCGAACCGCCTCTCTGTAGCTAGGGCGACGTGGCGGCGACGAACGCTAGCGGACACCCGTGTGGATGAGCTCGGGCTGTGCCGGGGCCAGGTGGCGAGCCGGGGTGGCTTGGGCGGTGCTGAACGGAGTAGGGGCTGTCGGGCGGCGGCGGCGGCTAGCTCTTGGCCTGCCGGGCGCGGCGGGGGCTGTTTGGTGCGTAGCGGAGAGAAAGGGAGTGCGCGGCAAGGTTCTGCAGAGCGGGCCAAAGCCGTGGGGGCCAGTGTGTCGGCTCGGGCGCGCGGCTGCAATACGCGTGCTCTGGGTGCGTCCAGTGCACGCACACCAGGTGTTCGACACAATGCCGAGGCATGCTACAGGTTGCAGGTGAGGGTGGGATTTACCAGATCGAGGTTAGGAGCAACGGGGAGTCTAGTGGACATGCTGGTCTGATCAGAGGTGCAAGTTCACAGTGCAAAGACAAAATCATGTCAAAACTGGCCATGCACACCAGGTGTTTGACAAAATGTCAGAGGCATCTAGGCAGGTCTTGGATGGGCCAAAATCTCTAGATCAGTGTCTCTGTGGATGAAAGAGAGAGTGGTGAGGTTAGTTGGACAAAAGGGGAAACTTGCTAGTGCAAGTTTTACAAAACTACATTTCTGGACAGGAAATAAATAGCATTATTCCATGAACCAAAAGTGATCTAAATGGTTCATGCTCCTGGACTTAAGGGTTTAACATGGGGGACTACAAGTAGGAGAAATAATTAAGGGTATAGGAGCAACTAAGATGGTGGTTGCTGTACAAATCCTCAAGTTGGTCCAGAATGGACATGAGGTTGATTCACTCAAATTTTTCAAAGAACATAATTAGTTTTTTGCACAAAGAGGGATAACAGGCTCCTACTGACCTCCCTTAATTTTGGTAGAAGTTTTAAATAAATATTTAAATAGGTTGTAGTGCAAAATGCACTCTGGACCAGAGAAGAAAAATTGAGAGTAGGGCTCAAAATATTTAGTGAATGAAATATATTTTGGCATAAAAGTGATTTAAAAACATAACCTGACATCTCCAAATTTTTGTGGAAATTTTAAGTGAATCTATCAAATGGTTGTAGTTCAAATATGGTCAATTAACCTTGAAAACCATTTTCAAGAAAATAAAGATCAAGCAACTTAATTATTTAATTAGTTACACTGATAACAGGAAGGTTTTTCTTGAGAGGTTAAACAAGTCCAACAACATTTTTGAAAAGTTTTCTTTTTGGGAAAAACTCATCTTAACAGGGAAGGAAATGATTTAAACAAAAATCAAAAAGGAGCTCAAAATTTCAAAGTTTTAAATCCTGGCAAAATTTTATTCCCTTAAAACAAGGCCAAAATTTTGGGGTGTCACACACGCGTGCCTGGAAAGGTCCCAGGGCGACACGTTGGTGGATGTGCTGGAGCGCGGGTACAGAGTGGTAGCTTGCCGCGGCAAGTGCCTTGCCGCGGTCGTTGTCTTGTCGCGTCCAGAAGCATGTCGCTCACCGGGCCTTGCCGGGACGCGTGGCGCGTCGCGGCAAGTTCCTTGAGATGCCTTCGTTGGCCTTCCCGGCAAGCTCCTCTTGCCGTGGCCTTTTCTCCTTGGCTTGAATATTTGTTCTTGAATGGCTCCAAAGGAACCATGGAGGACCTTGGCGGTCACCCGGCAAGCCTTGCCGCGGGGTGCTGCGACTGCTCGTGCACAAGTTCGGGATACTAGGGTACCCCTACTCTAGTACACCGACAGCAGTAGTGCACCCTTACCAGTAGCGCGTCCTAGTTAAAAGCGCTGCAGATATTAGCAACAACACATTGCAGTAAAGCTCACTGCTGCTAAACATGTATAGCAGTAGCGTTGGACGAAACACGCTACTGCTACATGTTAGTTGTAGCGCCTTATTAGTAGCGCAGCACTCCGGGCTACTGTTAGGCAAAATATCTGCACTACTTCTAGGCTTTTCCCTAGTAGTGTTGATTCAGTTGTTGTGCTGCTACCGTCCAATATTCGTGTGTGGTTGTTTCTAGAATAAAAAAAGGAGGTCGTACTTACTGTGGGTATGGTGAAGTGATGGTTGCTTCGCCCGAGCAACTTATTACTCTAGGAATATTGGAGTACCAGCGGATTCAACAAACAGAGAAATGATGGTTGCTTCTTCTGAGCAACTTACTGTGGTGAAGGTGGGGCTATGTGATTTGACTGCTCACTAGTCATTACTATTGTGGCGCAACGACCGGGGTGAATCTTTCCCTGCAGTTGTGCACTCAATATTGCTGCATGGCAGGTGGAGCTGGATGAAGGATGTCCCACATGTCGGAGAAACGAAGTTCACTAGTATATTACATGCCTAGTTACGATAAACAATTTAAAAACTTGAGCGAAAACAGTACCGAGAAAACACCGCGTGCAATTTTTTCCGACACGAAGTTCACTAGTCTCTGTATTGCAGTGGCTTTGCTAACAGAAAGTGCAGTGCCCTCACGTTGAGCGTGCAATGTGGAAGTGTTATCAGAATAATTATTCTGCAAATATTAGCAGAATAGACCGGCTACACACACACACACACACACACACACACACACACACACACACACTTAAACAGAACAATATATAAGAACGGAAAACAGAGTACACATATTGAAACAGAACAATAAATAGATCAATATTACAATTGTTGTGAATACATAGTGATCCACCTCGAAACAACTCAACAAAATAAAACGCGTCCATGACCAGCAGCCCTTTGCCTACGGTAGCTCTTGGCTCCGCCTGAAGTCGTGCAGGCCTTCGTCCAAGCGGTCGACACGCTAGCGGTACATATGGAGTGCGATCTCGAGCTCCAATTTCGCTATTTCATCGGAGATCGCCAGCTCGAAGAAGCGACGGCCATGTTCCTCCACTATGCCTAGGTGGACACCTGGCCAAAGGAGGTGGTCGGGCCTAGCGACCAGCGCGTTGGCATCAAGCGGACCACGAACAAGGCGAACAACATGACCCATGCGAATGGCGTGGCGCACGTTTGGTGCAAGTACGACGCGGCCGGCTCTGGTGCAAGTACGACGCAGACGCCCTCTTCCCACTCCTGGTGTGGTATGGGGGTACTGATAGGCCGTGTACCCAGCTGTGATTCTCTATTGGCAGCAGGCAAGCACCGATGGATCCGCTCTTGCTGTGTAGCGTGCCGCGCCTTTCACTCTGTGGTGATCCAACAGACTTGCTGTGCGGCAAGCTGCAACCTATCAGCACGGATGCACGTAGCATGCTCTGCAGCGCACCATCTATCATGTTGTGTGGAGAGTTGTAGCCTCTTAGCGCTGACATTCCTATCTTGGTCCGCGACACTGAAGCGTCCTGCGCCAAGGGTCTGCTCAACCCTAGCGACGACACACATCACAACATCGTCCATTGCGTTGTCGGGGAGCGCCTCGGCCTCGAAGGGCCGTGGTGCCTTCTCGTTTTCCTCGTCAAGGAGGTTGATGGCAGAGGTAGCGCTTCGGTGGGTTGGCATGCTTGGAACCGGTGGATGTGCTATAGATTGCGCTTGTTGCCTTGGTGTGTCGCGCGCCGTCTAGGTTTATGTGCATTATTGCTAGGTGGCGGTGGAAAACCGATGAGGAAATGGCAAGAAATGGTGGCGTGTTCATAAAACGCCATCAGTTAATGGAAACCTAACATAGAAGGGACACTGAACCAGCACGACGCATGCGGGCACATTGCTCGCCCAAGGTTATGATCCATATACTTGTGTGCCCAACATACCACACTGTTTACAGTAAAGAATACTGCTCTATACACAGAGAGCATAGATGTTGTGCAGACTGAGAAAATCATGGCAAATGATTAAACTAAGGAACAGGTCGATGATGATTTCAAGAATGGCAAACAATAATTTACCAGCAAGCATCGTTTGCCAAGAACACACACATCTTATCAGCACGAAATGTCCTTGTTATTATCGGTCTTCCCACACAATTAGCTGGTACACCTGTCGGCATCCTGGGAACCGGGGTTCCCAGACTTGCCTGCCTGCGGCCCATGGCATGGCTCCATCAGTGGCGTGGTACGGCCCATCTTCACCACCATCAGTGGCCTGGTACGACCAAGCCTCGCTAGGTGAATGGCGCCAAGACATCTAAAGGGAGCAGCCTCCGTAGGCTGGCTCCTAAGCAGTGGAGATATCTATGCAAGCACCCACCTCATGAGGTCCAGATGATGCTAGCCATGACGACAAGGCCAGGCAGGCACCAGCGGGCGCAGAGCGACAGGTCTCCTGTTTGGTGCTAAGGAAGCAAGCACAGGCGTGGAGTCCCATGAATCAGCTAAAGGTTTCCATTCCGTGCTACAAGACCAAGACCGCCAGGACGGCAGGGCGGAGGTCATCGTCGAGCCCGCCATGGCGTCATGAGCAGAAGCTTTGCAGGCGAAGACCACCTTTTGTCAGGATAGGATGTAATTCTTGTCCATGTTCAAACTGGCCGTTGTGGAATCCCTTCCTGCCTATATATTCTGGGAAGAGGACTGGGGCATCTATATATATAAGTTAGCCACCACCACATAGGGGGAGAGAGATCCAGAACCTGACCACATACACACCCAAGCCTTAGGAGCTTTTTCATCCACTATACTAGTTCATCCTCAGCACACGAGGCCAATCCACCACAAAGCAAGAGTAGGGTCTTACACCGCAAGCTGGCCCGAACCTGGGTAAATTGATGTGTCCCTTTTCCTCTTCTTGTTCATCGAGCTAGATCGTGAGAGTGGCGAGTCGATAGACTAGGGAGAGTGAGTTCTTCGCACACGCTCCTGTGTTCGAACCTCTCTTGGGTCTACAGAGCCCTGAATCCGGCATTTGATGAGCCAGGTAGGGGCGTGTCAGAGCCTCTTTCCCGTCGGTCGATTCATCACCGTCCCGTTGTCCCCATGGCTGAAGCTCGTCGAGTTCGTGTTGAGCATCGGGCTGCCCTCACCGCCCGCGTCGCCCAGACTACACCGGCGGGCCCCAGCAGCAGGCCTTGTTGCTACAGCCCTCTATGCTGCGTGATAGTCGCACTGCCACCGCATCGCTGAGTCCGGCCGCTGGTTCATCCTCCCATGCTCGTCGCGGGCCGGCGAACGCGCAGGTTGCTTTGGTCATGGCACATGAGCTGCTGCGCTATTGCCCGGCTGATGACCTCTATGAGGATTGGCTGGACCGCATCGCTAAGCTCGTTAGCACCGCCGAAGAAGTCCCTGCGCTGCTGGTTCACTGCCCCCCCCCCCCGCAGCATCAAGCGGGCAACGTGGCCCATGGTGCGCCTCTTTCTCCTCTCCGACAAGATGCCATCCCCGAGCCAAGGCGCGAGGCTCCTCAGCGCGAACCACTACACAGGATGGTAGCGCATGATGAAGAAGTTGTAAGGTGGTGCAGCGGCCCCAAGGAGAGGCGCGTGCGCTCCCAGCACTACCGCGTCAAGACCATGTGCCGCCCAATGTAGCAGTGCGCGAGCGTCAGGACCAGGCTCCCCCTTAGCGGCGGGCCCCCGTGAGCACGGCAGGCTACCAAGCGTTCACCCCGGAGCTGCACCGCGTCGTCTGGCCTGGCAAGTTCAAGCCAAACCTTCCTCCGCGCTATGACGACACCCCTGACCCCGCCGAGTTCCTCCAACACTACGAGCTGAGCATCGAGGCGGCATGAAGGTCATGGCGAATTGGTATCCCATCGCCCTCAAGGATGGCGCGCGCTCATGGCTCCTGAACCTCCCCACGGGATCGATGTCCTCCAGGGATGAAATGCACGAGCATTTCATCGCCAACTTCCAGGGCACTCACGACTGCACCCCTGACGCGGGTGACCTACGGCGCATCAAGCAACAGCCAGGGGAGATCTTGCACAAATACATCCAGCTCTTCACCAATGTTCGCATCAAGATCCCCAAGCTGTCCGACGAGGCAATCATTTCGGCATTTCCTAATGGTGTCCGGGGTGTCAAGATGATGGAAGAGCTCGCTATGCACGAGGACCTGTGCTCGGCTCTGGAGATGTCCAACATGGCAACAAAATGCGCAAGGGCAGAAGAGGGTCGCCTCTCTCTCCTCCAGCTCTCAGAGGCCGACCCTGAAGACAAGAAGGCCAAGGCCAAGGACGTGATGCGCAAAGACCCTGCCGGGCTCGCGGCCAAACTAGAGATGAAGCGCGGTTGTGACCATCCCGAGTCCTTCAAGGGAAGCAGCCAATTTTGCGTCTTCCACAATGTCCACAGCCACAACACCAGCGACTGCCACGAACCCAGGGCCATCTGAGAAGGGCGCCTAGGGCGTCGCCCAGAGTGCAATGACCGCAGCTTCGACCGTGGAGGAGGACAAGGTGGAGGGCGCCGGGACAACCGCAACCCTCGCCAGGACTAGCGTGATCACCCTGTGAGGACCGCCGGCAAGGCCCGCCTCGCGAGGGCCCCTGGAGGGACTAGCCTCGTGAGAATCGCCCTCAGGGAAACATTGGCCTTCCTCCACTGCCATCGCCGCCAAGGAGGAATGACGACCACCAGCAAGATGATGGGGCTGGGGGCTTCCAGGAGCCTCGTGCCATCGCTTGCATCCTGGGCAGCACTCAGGCCTCCCCTCCCATTGCATCTTCAAGCAGTTCACTTGTGACACGAACGCGACCCTCCCCAAGTTCGAGGCATCATGCCCCCTCAGGTGGTCCAAGTACGTACGCCATCACCTTTGACTCCACTGATCAGCTCAACTTCGTGGCCACTGCTGGCGTGCTACCTATGCTCTTCTCAACTACCATCAGCAACGTTCTCATCACCAAGACACTCATCGATGGTGGTGCCTGTCGGTGTTCTGGGAACGGGGGTCCCCAGACTTGCCTGCCTGCAGCCTACGGCGTGGCTCAAAGGAGGCCTAGCGAGGCCCATCTTCATCAACACAAGCTCAAGACCCTCGCGAGGGGCCAAGCCTCGCGGGGCGGACGACAAGGAGCTTCCTCGGGCACGGCCTCGTCAGGCTGGCTCACGAGGAGGCGGAGAGTTCAAGGCAGGGTACCTCGCGAGGTGCCCATGACGCAAGCCATGACGACCAAGGGCGCCAGTCGGGCGCCAGCCCGCGCAGTGTCCTCCCTTCCTCTTTGGTGCAAAAGCGGCAAGCGCAGGCGAGAGCATCAAGCAAAGGCATCCATTTCGGTGCAACAAGACCAAGACCAGCCCAACGGCAGGAAAGAAGTCATTGTGGAGCCCTAGCAGGCGTCACCACCAGAGCCTTTGACAGGCGAGGACCAACTTTAGTCAGGATAAGTGTACCCGCTGTTCCCCTTCAAAATGGCCAATTGTTGGCGCCCTTCCCGCTCAATATTTGGGAAGAGGCCTAGGGCCTTTGCCTATAAATAGGACTAGCCACCCCTAGGGTAGAGGCAATCTGGATCCTCACCAAGAAACTAGTAGATAGAGCGATTGAACTCCTCCCAGCAGTTCGTCGCACCAGCCAAGAACAGACCCTCGCGAGGCTGTTCTTCCTTGTATTGTTCATCATCAGCCCAAGAGGCAATCCACCACACCACACACTAGAGTAGGGTATTACACCACAATGGTGGCCTGAACCAGTATAAATCTTGTGTCTCTCATGTTGTTCTGTTTGGTAGTTTAGTTCCTAGCGATTCGGCGAAGAGCAAGCCGGTAGAGGGTTAAATCTCCGCGCGCACCCTAGTGTTCGAACCTCAAGGGTCTGCCAGAACCCCAAATCCGACATTTGGCGCGCTAGGTAGGGGTGCGCCGGGATCCGCCTTCCGCTGCTTTGCGTCCCGTCGCATCGTCATCACCATGTACGGCGACCAGGCGGGCAACCCTGATCCCTGGGCGGCATGGCCCGCCCGCACAGAGCCGCTCGCCCCGGGCGACCCCATGCCCCAGGCAGCTCGCGGTCCGCAGGGCGCTGCGGGCCGCGGGCGAAGCGGACAGGCCTCGACAGCTCTAACACCGCAGCAGACGCGGTCGGCAGCAAGGGCCTCCAACCACGCCGCGGCCACGGCGCCGTACACCCGCCGGGAGCAGGCGAACTCAAGGGTCGCGCTCACGGTGGTCCGAGAGCTGCTGCAGTGCAGGCTGATGGAGGGCGGCCACGACATGTTGCTAGAGCGGGTGGTGAAGCTCCTGGGCTTCGCCGCCTTGGGGGCTCACCCCTTCTGCACCCAGCTCCCGCCCCAGGCACAGGGCGGCCCGCGCGGGGGCCCCGCGCGCACCCGCGGGCTCCACGGCTACTCCAACACCAGCGAAGCTGTCGGCACCGAACCAGCGGCAGCACTGACTCCGCTCCCCGCCAGCGAAGAAGGACTCGTCGCGACCCATGGCCCCAGCGGACCGCCGCGCTACCACCCCCAAGTAGGCGCATCAAGCAGAGCTGCATGGCGCGCGGAGCCCTATGGCGCGGCCTTCGGGATAACGGCCCCAGAAGAGTACGTGCCCCACATGATGGATCAAGGGCACCTGCGCAAAGGCGAACAGGGCTCACTCCTCAGCCCGAGCTGGGGGGACGAGGCGCCAAAAGCTGAGCTCTTCCAGGAACCCAGGGACGGCCCCACTGGCCATGCTGGAAGCGACGATTATCGGGTACCACTAATCCCTCAGGAGCTGGCATACACTAATCATGGGTCGCAGGAGGTGCAGGTCGCCATAGCGAGCAGATGCCCCGCTCCCGCGGCCTCTTACCCCTTAGGGGGAGGGCGTCGGGGGCTGCAGGAGAGGGGCCGAGATCCGACATCACCACCGCGGCGTTTGGAGCAAGGCGTTCCCAGGAGGTAGGCCCTCCGCTGGGGAGGTGTCTCAGGGCCTGCCCCTGGCGGAGGACCCGTGGTCATCGGGGGAACCGCTGGCGACCGCTCTACCCCATAGGTGGCGTCCTGGTTTCCGGTCGTCGTTGATGGCACTAGAGTGTGGCACAAGGCGGGGCCCTCGTCAGGCGATATGAAGCAAGGCCGGTACCTGTGAAGAAGGCCTAGTGCCTGTGAAGCTCGCCGCCCCGTGACACTCTCACGTAATAATGAGTGGGGCTGTACACGCCCCGGAGTCTCAGGGGTGCCGGCCTCAGGCCCTGGGCTCCCTCCCACGCCCAGTGGCAGCACATAGCTCTGCGCTGGTGAGAAGACATCCAAGACTAGACTAGGTGCCGGACGCGGCCTTTTTCTGCTTTCATTGCTTTTCTCTTGGTTGTTGCTTTCCCCCGCTGGATTTAAGTTGGACTCGAACTTGGGATTTGTGTGTGTTTGGGGAAGGGGTGCTTAGTCTTGTTCGAGCAATTTCTCGCGTTTCGGTTACGACCTCACCTTAGCTGCCTCCCCTCGCGAGTCCCTCGTGAGTCGGGTCTGGCCTGGCCCGCATGCAGCCCAGACTGCCGCCGACATACCCTCTCAGGAGGTTTTTCACTGCAGATCCCACGGATTCAATCAAGAGGCGTGCAAGGCGCTACGGCCTCCGACGAGGTATCTCGGGGCCCACTCAGGACAAAGGTAAACTAGCCAGCCGGCTCGTCACATGGCCAACCACTTGGCACGGGCATGTGAGTAAAGTAGCATTCTCTAGTACGCTGAACATAAGTTTTACATGAGGGGCACCCCCTCCCAAAATGCTCTTACAACCATCGGGACAAAAGCCTGAGTTCTATTCGTACAGGATAAGGAAACAGGAACAGCGCTCTGTCAGTTAGATAAATCCCCCAATGCATCCTCAGGAGCGTCGCCCGAGCTGTCGCTGGCGTCGCTGGCCTCGCCATCACCCTCCGTGTTGTCGCCAGCGGCGTTAGGGCCGTTCACCACGCCGCCCTCGTCGGCGTCCACAATCACGCCATCATCATCTGAAGCGAAGGCCCTGACAAGGGCGTCCACGTTGTCTTCCACCCAGTACGCCAGGTCGTCTCGAACGGCCTGGGGGACTGGGGCGATGGCGGCGTCGAAGTTGAAGTGAGGATCCATGTTCCGGAGATGGCTAAAGACGCGGGAAAAGGCGCGCCCGAGCAGGGCCCGACTCCTCTCCTCCACCAACCTGTTGGCACGAACCGACCGTGCCTCCAGCTGTGTCACGATGTCGGTGAAGAACTGAAGGTTGCCGGCGTAGTTAATGGCACGCGGCTCGCCGACAGCCGCCTCGCAGATGTTACCCAAGGCCGCATTTGTCAGGACCCCGACTCAATGCCACATCGATCTAGCATGTAACACCTCATATCACTTTGCGGCCTCACGCACGGTATTCCCACGGGTGTCGCCTTACCTTTGCCCGGGACCGTTTGCGCCTTTTGGCACACGTATATGATAGTGTCGCTAGCATCCATATGATAAGGAGCCCGGGCTGACATGGCTAGTCGTAAACCCAAAGTGGCACAAACTTACAGGGACAGGCATCCATGACCCAGCATCGAACGTGTCGGTCATCAGCGAGTGAATCCAGGCTGTAGCACTGGGCTAGCAGGACTCCGGTGAACCGGGCTGTAGCGGGCTAACAGGACTCTGGTATTCATCGCGTGACATTTCCCCGAAGGGACAGACACAGGAACGAAGAAGGACACATGCCGGCTAGCCTAAGTGTTCCGGAGCAGTAGCAAGCTACCATGGCTCGGTGGAAACACTAGGAGACATTTCCCGGTAAGAGAGGCTACTAAAGATAAACAACTAGATAGTCAGATCCCACACATACCAAGCATTTCAATAACATACACACAATATGCTCGATATGTGCAAATACAACATGGCATCACAACATGACTCTACGACTCCAGTATTTATTCATTAGGCTCTGAGGAGCGAGATATTACAAACATAGGTCTCATGACCCAACACTCAGAGCATACAAGTCAAAGCACAAGCGGAAGTTTAACATGTCTGAGTACAGACAACTATAAATGAAACAGGCTGAGAAGCCTGACTATCTACCAGATCCTGCCGGGGGCACAAGATCGTAGCTGAGGTAACAAGCTAAACGTCGAAGTCCACGTGAAACTACTAGTGAGACTGAAGTCTCTCTGCAAAAACATAAAATAGGCAAACGTGAGTACAAATGTACCCAGCAAGACTTACATCAAATCTAACTACATATGCATCATTGTCAACAAAGGGGATGGTGGGGTTTAACTGCAGCAAGCCAGCCTTGACTCGGTGGCTATCCTGAACTACGACTGCAATGTAACTCTTTTGAGGTGGCGCACACGAGTCCACATATTCACCGTATCAATACACCACTATGGATCCGCTCCCGTCTCCCTACGAGAACGCCATCCATCGCACTCACGCTTATCTTGGGTATTTTAGAGTATCCACTTTCACTTGTCTATGAACTATGCAAGGGGTCCAAGTTTCCATATCCGAGGAATCCGGCTATTCGAATAGATAATGATAACCCTGCAGGGGTGTACTTCTTCACACACGCTCTCACCACTTACCGCCGTTTACACGACATGTACTCGGCAACCTTCAAGCGGAAGCCCAGCGAGGGTGTCGGCCACGACCTGACTAACCACACAAGTCTCTCGTCCAGGTTTATCGCCTATTCGGGTTCCATCCGCAAGGAGATCCGGCTGGGGTGTCGCTCACAGCCCCAAACGATGTGAGCAGGGTTCCCAAGCCCACCACGACGGGTGGATCTACGCTTGGTACACCGTGCCACTGTGCCTAGTCTGTCCCAAGCCCACCTGTACCGGGTGCCACTTGGTAGACTACTAACACTACCTACAAACACCAGAAACTAGTTGCAACTCCTGGACAGAGATCAAGTTGATTAATAAGTCGAGAGAGCTTGGAGTGCCCGGAGCCCAATGTGTGGTAGTAACTGTTCATGGATCACAAACACAGAACTCAGTTCCTGAGGACAGCTGCAATGAGACAACCCACCATGTACTCCTACATGGCCTCTCATCTCTACCTTTACCAAATCGTATTCACACACTTAGCTCTCAACAGTAGGACATGTTCACACACCTCTGACTCATCCCCGATGAATCAGACCTGACTCAACTCTAAGCAATAGCAGGCATGACGAACAAGCATGGATGAGTAGGCACATCAGGGCTCAAACAACTCCTACTCATGCTAGTGGGTTTCATCTATTTACTGTGGAATGACAGGTCATGCAAAGGATAAAGGGGTTCAGCTACCGCAGCAAGTAACAGATGAATCGTTGTTGTCCTAATGCAGTAAAAGAGAGCAGGAGCGAGAGAGTGGGATTGTATCGGAATGAACAAGGGGGTTTTGCTTGCCTGGCACTTCTGAAGACAATATAGTTCTTCATCGGTGTCATCGAACTCATCATCGGAACCACGTCTACTGAGGGGGAACAAACACTGGCAACAGAGAAAGAACACAATCAATGCAATGCAACAATATGATGCATGAGTGTGACATGGCAATATGCTGTTGATTGAGCTAATGCAACTAGCAACCAGATTAAATGAAGTTGGTTTGAACCCTAAGTTCAAATCCAAACTCCATATGTGAAAGTTTAAATGCCATTATATGATTTGTGCTAAACAGCAGCTATAAATTGTTCTAACATGCATGAAAATGGTACAGATGGATTCCCTGAATTTTTTTGATAATTTTTCATATATAAATTATTTAATTTGGAGTTACGGTTGATTTTCTATGGATTTTAGAAGTTTTGGACATTTTCTGAAAATAATAAATCATTTCTGATTTATTTTAATTCCAGAAACAAATACTGCGTCAACATGACGTATTAGTGACGTCAGCAGGTCAACAGACGCTGCTGCTGGTCAAACCTGACCAGTGGGGTCCACTGGTCAGTGACTGAGGCTGGTTAGTGCCGCTGACGTGTGGGCCCAGTCAACGGCCACGTCAGCGCGGTCAAAACTGACGCATGGGGCCACTACAATTAGATTAAACCTAATCTATTTTAGTTAGCCGGTTAGTCAAGCGGTGGGGCCCGGCTGTCTGTGACACGGTGTCGTGATTAGTGGCTAATTAAGCCAGCCACGTCAGCAAGTGACGCCGGCGACCACGGCGACGGCGAGACCTCGTCGGAGTTGCTCGGGACGGTGCTACAGCCCGCTGCTGGTCGCGCTGAGGGCACCAAGAGGGAGCCCGTGCTCCCGCGCGTCTAGAGGGACCCACGAAAGGGCGTGGGGTGGCCGGAGTTGAGCACGGCATCGACCCCGGCGGCGGCCGGAGCTCGGGCGAGCTTGGGGGCGTCGCTAGGAGGCACGGCAGGAGGAGCTGGTGCATGCGTTCGGCTCCTAGGAGCGAGGTGAGGACGATGACGCGCTCGGGCGCACACTGCAGCGTCCGAAGCGGCAGCGGTGACAAGGTCAGCGGCGGCCGGAGTTCGGCCGCGACGGAGATATGGCCTAGAGCTCGCAAATGCGAGGGGGAAGAGAGGGGTTCTGCATGAAGGCTCACAGCGAGGTCGATGAGCAGCTCGGTGGTCTCGGGGAGGCGTCGGAGGCGGCGAATCGACCGCTGCGATCGCCGGACAGATGCGGCGATGAAGGCGGCGGGGACGACGCTGCGGTGCACCCGGCGTCACGTGAGTTGGTGGAGACGAAGAAGAAGGCGCGACGGTTCTTCTGGAAGCATCGGCGAGACGAGGGGTGGACATAGGCCGCGGTGGAGCTCGTCAGTGCTCTCGGGTGCTCGTGGTCGATCGCGCGCGCGCGAGAGAGAGAGAGAGAGAGCAGAGGGGAGGAGGGGGTCCAGAGCGAGGGGGGGAGAGGATAGGGGAGCCACGGGGCGTCTCCAGGCGCTTGAATGGGGGCGGGGAGGAAGCAGGAGGTGGAAGCAGGAGGTGGCCGCGGCTCGGCTACGCGCGCGCCACGCGCAACGCCAGTAGGCGCGAGGAAGACGACGCGCGACGGGGTGGGCTGGGCCGCTGCTGGGCTGCACAGTGTTGGGCTGCGGGTGGGCTGCCAGGTAAGCTGAGGTAAGTTCTCTCTCTCTGCTTTCTAATTATTTCAGTTTTCTATTATTGTGTAAATTGGTTTTGATTTGATTTAAAATATCAAATCATTTTTCTAAAACTTTCTATAAATTGTATGTGAGCTCAGGAACTAGTCCAAGGTCACAGGCAACTTACAAAAATATTTGAACTTTATTTCTTATATAATAGAAATAAATTCAACTCAAATATGTCATTGGTTTAAGTCAAAGGCCCAAAAATAAATAATTCTGTGATTCCAAAAATATTGGTTTGAATTTTACCTCTTACCAATATTTTCACAGAGTAACAGGAACATTTCTTTGGACTCATTTGAAGAGATTTAAATGTTGGTTATTTTTAGAGGTCTTCTGAGGCTTTTGAAAATTCCTCACTTCAAATTTCATTTGAATTTAAACATGATGCACACGTGGAAGCTAGCATAGGTCAGGCCAGAACTAGGGATGTGACAACTCGCCCCCACTAAACAAGAATCTCGACCCGAGATTCAAGCGTAGGGTACGACGAAGGGGAACGCAAACTAACTCAATCTTCACGATCCAGGTGCACTTCATAAGAACGCTGACTCTATCACCATCTTTATCTTGATGTCTTGCTCCGAGAACTCCAACTGACATGACAACGAGAGGAGAAAGAAAAACTCTAGAAGAATTGATCTTCTCAAAGATCAAACAACTCAGGATTAACTCATGAAATGAGACATAGAAACATCTCAGAGCTGAGATGCGAAGGACACATCCATAGGAAGGGGGTGTAGCAGATGACGAAGGTTCACTAGGTAGACAACAATTTTCACGCTGAAGATGGTGGTGAACGGTTGTCAACGTAGCGAGGAGTTGAGTTGCCATGATACCATAACGGGGCACCTTAGGGAAGGTGACTCGTAGAGATATCCCCTTAAGTGGCAAAAGAATTACCTTTGATTCAGAGATCATTGAAACTCTTTATACCAGCCTAAGGAAAATCTCGAGCGATCGTTTGGAGGGGTTCGGTAGAATGGCATACTCGAACCAGAATGGATGACGTGGATTACCTTGTTGAAGACAATGTCATAGATGATTTTGCTTACCACTGGAGATGGAAGGGACCCATGGTAGAATGGCACATTGGCGGTGCAAGCTGGGAACAAAATGCAAATGCTGGGAATGATTCTGGTAACTGGGGAAGAACCCAACAATAGAGAGTGAGTCCACTATTTGATAAGGTTATAGCATAACCGAGGAAGCTGAGAGCAAACCCAGTTATTGCCGATGATAACACCTAGCACTTGCGCGTGCTCTCAAGAACTGGAGCATTTCCATATTTATCAAGGTTTTATCAACATCCGTGTCAAGGATCCTGGCAACACAACATACTACCATGATGAACAACGATGGACGATGCAAATGCAAAGAAAGATAACACTTTCTCAGATCTCACCTTATCAAGGCCAAGGGGACAAAATCTAGATGATCGACTGAGAGACATTTAGCACTCCGCTTCTAATGCTCTCCTTGATGTGCTAGCGTAACCCATTTACATGGTTTGGTATCTAGAACATCAAATAAAAGATCGGACTTCGGGAGCATAAAAGAAAATCCATAAGGAACAACTAGGGAGTAAATCCTACGAAATCCTTATGGGGAGGGGGCCAACTTCCTCAAACAAGATACTACAATAATAGGTCTTCCGGTTGGGTATCTTGGCCACGACATCCATTTTACCGGGTTACAGAGAGACCAATATTATAGTTCTTGAGAAACGTTCCAACCATCATATCATCCTGAGATTCAGATCTGGTTGGTGTCAGAATATTCCAGACTCATCAAGTCTAGAAAGAAAAGGATAGTTTGCAACACAAATCGACGAGACGACGTTGCGAGATTCTCGGGAAAGGAACTACGATAGTAAGCTCCAAAACATGAGCTGGTTCTGCTACAAACATGTTAACACGTTGTCCCAGACAAGCATGACCACGTAGTAGTCTTATAATAAGACACTACCAAGTTCAGGTGGGGAACCATCTTCGAGGATATCGAAGTCCTTGATTAAGCCCGGGTTAGCTCTTAAAAGAACTCCTTCTCCTAGAACAAATCAGTCAGTGGCTTGGTGTGCTAGGGATTCATATAGAATGAAGGTTGCAAGTCTCCAGACCATAGAATACTTCGCACGTATGCATGACTGAATTGGGATGATTCCAGAGGAAGCGAAACTAACTTTCTCGAATTCACGGCGGCAACTTGCATCAAATGCACATGAACTGGAGGAAGTCACTTCTTACATCCGAACATATGCTTCATGATCTAGCATGAAGAAATGCTTTCAAAAGTTTCCAACACTAGCTTAATGTTCAACAAAATTATGGAGAAGACAAGGATGTTGTCGATGGGTTCAACAACAATTCATCCAGATTCCCATGGAGATGGAATTCCATAACTATGTGAACAAGGTGATAGTATTGGTCAGATCCAAAAGACACAATGGTGTATGCTCGAGGAATCAACCACGAGTAAGACAACATTATGAACATCGTTGGTTCTAATTTGATTTGATGATAGCCTATACTCAAATCAAAGGTTTGGGGTAAGACAATAGATCCAACAATTGACCACGAGGATCAATCAATGAAGATATCATCTTTCTTCAACACACACACACAAAGATATCCCTTTGGAATGAACTGAGTCGGACAAGCTTTCATCTTCCAACTCTCCAAGTTGTTGTTTAGCTTAACCAACCAGCTCAGGGGTATCCAACACGGATTCTTGGAGAAAGGGTGGTTTCGAAAACCAACTTGATCACGAGCTCAACATAGCGGTCAGGGAACAATCTGGTGATGCCTCCGTGAAGACATTCGGAGAATCACGAACCACCGGTATGTCACTAAGCTCGAGATCAATCTCGCTTTTCAGGGCAAGACGATATGATCAATAGAGCAAAGATTTGAAATAATCCTAACTCATCGATCCAGGAGGGCACCAGGAGAATGGACTAGGTAGCACGATCAATCTTGGAATGATGATTCAATAACCAACACGCTAAGAGTGAGAATATTGTCCATTTACTACCAAGCAACTAGTTGCTAGGAGTATTGATTTCACACATCACGATTCACTTGTCGGCATTCCAGTTACAATAACACGGGAACCGAGGAATGAACAATGATGGCAAGAAGTATCACTGCATCAAAAGTTCATAGGATAGTGTGCAATTCCCATGGCATTCTCGATATAAAGATGGTAATACTACAAGGTAGAACAGAACAAAAGCTGGGTTGGCGTTTTGATCTGCGAGGTACAACTACTTTGACCCAATCCTGGATGTGGATGAGGTACTGGAGTTTGTTTCTCCTAGTCATTCCCGAATGGAATGGCTTGACGGGCCATAAGAGTAGTGGGCATCGAGGAACATGAGAGCATAACTACTCCTGACTATCAATTGATAGACGAGGGCCAGAAAACAACTAAGGAGGGACAACTCAAAAGAACATATGATTTTCTGAGTTGTGGATGCATGGACTAGCATGTCGAACCAAATTCAACAGGTTTCTTCCGGATAACCCATGCAGAAGGTAGAACTGGCAGAGATGCAATATAGAATGGAGAACTCGTCAAGAGCACACTGGTCGTGATCTTTTGGTTTCCGAACTTCTGCCATATTGGTTCATGGTATTGGGAGAAGGATATACCACGAATCTCGAGGACTATCACAAAGGTTACTAATATCCTAAGGGAACTAGCAAATACTATCAACACTGAAGTAAGTAGTGTGAGTCTCGGCTTCAGAAACCCAGGAGTAGAGTGCCTACTAACTAAGTGACATCACGGGATGCTTTCGAGATTGATGGCCAGAATCATCACACTGGGAACACAAAGCATGGCTAAATTACTAGGTGATACTCTAGACATCTAGGGTCATAATAATAGCTCCAACATATACGTCGAGGAAATAGAGTACCTCAACTCACCGTTTAGTGTGGTTAATCTGGCACAAAGGAACTTTGAAATGGTAGGAAGGGATTTGCAAATGCATCAGATTATTTAGAAACCTGGGATAACTCGGACAGCATAACGGCTGTAAATGCTCAGAAAAGATTTGAGACATTCACAAGGATTTGCATAGTCACTTAACAACATCATATCAAGGTTCTGGTTCAACTGAGAACATACTAGAGTAGAAGAAACTGAATTGAGGCTTGAAACTATCAATTCTATAAGTCTATGGATTAGTAACACGTCATCCTAAAAGATAGATGCGAAGGCCTAGTTGCTTAACCCCGTAGGAAAGGTAAGATGACTCAGATCAGAGGGCATAAGGTATAAGGAGTAAAAAGAGCCTTACGTTCCATCCCACAATCAATTCCCTTATATAACTAAAGCATGTCTAGACTCAACTTCGACCAGTTTGGCTTGGTAATCCTACAGGCAACCAAGCTCTGATACCAAAGCTGTCAGGACCCCGACTCAATGCCACATCGATCTAGCATGTAACACCTCATATCACTTTGCGGCCTCACGCACGGTATTCCCACGGGTGTCGCCTTACCTTTGCCCGGGACCGTTTGCACCTTTTGGCACACGTATATGATAGTGTCGCTAGCATCCATATGATAAGGAGCCCGAGCTGACATGGCTAGTCGTAAACCCAAAGTGGCACAAACTTACAGGGACAGGCATCCATGACCCAGCATCGAACGTGTCGGTCATCAGCGAGTGAATCCAGGCTGTAGCACTGGGCTAGCAGGACTCCGGTGAACCGGGCTGTAGCGGGCTAACAGGACTCTGGTATTCATCGGGTGACATTTCCCCAAAGGGACAGACACAGGAACGAAGAAGGACACATGCCGGCCATCCTAAGTGTTCCGGAGCAGTAGCAAGCTACCATGGCTCGGTGGAAACACTAGGAGACATTTCCCGGTAAGAGAGGCTACTAAAGATAAACAACTAGATAGTCAGATCCCACACATACCAAGCATTTCAATAACATACACACAATATGCTCGATATGTGCAAATACAACATGGCATCACAACATGACTGTACGACTCCAGTATTTATTCATTAGGCTCCGAGGAGCGAGATATTACAAACATAGGTCTCATGACCCAACACTCAGAGCATACAAGTCAAAGCACAAGCGGAAGTTTAACATGTCTGAGTACAGACAACTATAAATGAAAAAGGCTGAGAAGCCTGACTATCTACCAGATCCTGCCGAGGGCACAAGATCGTAGCTGAGGTAACAAGCTAAACGTCGAAGTCCACGTGGAACTACTAGTGAGACTGAAGTCTCTCTGCAAAAACATAAAATAGGCAAACGTGAGTACAAATGTACCCAGCAAGACTTACATCAGATCTAACTACATATGCATCATTGTCAACAAAGGGGATGGTGGGGTTTAACTGCAGCAAGCCAGCTTTGACTCGGTGGCTATCCTAAACTACGACTGCAATGTAACTCTTTTGAGGTGGCGCACACGAGTCCACATATTCACCATATCAATACACCACTATGGATCCGCTCCCGTCTCCCTACGAGAACGCCATCCATAGCACTCACGCTTATCTTGCATATTTTAGAGTATCCACTTTCACTTGTCTATGAACTATGCAAGGGGTCCAAGTTTCCATATCCGAGGAATCCGGCTATTCGAATAGATAATGATAACCCTGCAGGGGTGTACTTCTTCACACACGCTCTCACCACTTACCGCCGTTTACACGACATGTACTCGGCAACCTTCAAGCGGAAGCCCAGCGAGGGTGTCGGCCACGACCTGAGTAGCCACACAAGTCTCTCGTCCAGGTTTATCGCCTATTCGGGTTCCATCCGCAAGGAGATCCGGCCGGGGTGTCGCTCACGGCCCCAAACGATGTGAGCAGGGTTCCCAAGCCCACCACGACGGGTGGATCTACGCTTGGTACACCGTGCCACTGTGCCTAGTATGTCCCAAGCCCACCTGTACTGGGTGCCACTTGGTAGACTACTAACACCACCTACAAACACCAGAAACTAGTTGCAACTCCTGGACAGAGATCAAGTTGATTAATAAGTCGAGAGAGCTTGGAGTGCCCGGAGCCCAATGTGTGGTAGTAACTGTTCATGGATCACAAACACAGAACTCAGTTCCTGAGGACGGCTGCAATGAGACAACCCACCATGTACTCCTACATGGCCTCTCACCGCTACCTTTACCAAATCGTATTCACACACTTAGCTCTCAACAGTAGGACATGTTCACGCACCTCTGACTCATCCCCGATGAATCAGACCTGACTCAACTCTAAGCAATAGTAGGCATGACGAACAAGCATGGATGAGTAGGCACATCAGGGCTCAAACAACTCCTACTCATGCTAGTGGGTTTCATCTATTTACTGTGGAATGACAGGTCATGCAAAGGATAAAGGGGTTCAGCTACCGCAGCAAGTAACAGATGAATCGTTGTTGTCCTAATGCAGTAAAAGAGAGCAGGAGCGAGAGAGTGGGATTGTATCGGAATGAACAAGGGGGTTTTTCTTGCCTGGCACTTCTGAAGACAATATAGTTCTTCATCGGTGTCATCGAACTCATCATCGGAACCACGTCTACTGAGGGGGAACAAACACCGGCAACAGAGAAAGAACACAATCAATGCAATGCAACAATATGATGCATGAGTGTGACATGGCAATATGTTGTTGATTGAGCTAATGCAACTAGCAACCAGATTAAATGAAGTTGGTTTGAACCCTAAGTTCAAATCCAAACTCCATATGTGAAAGTTTAAATGCCATTATATGATTTGTGCTAAACAGCAGCTATAAGTTGTTCTAACATGCATGAAAATGGTACAGATGGATTCCTTGAATTTTTCTAATAATTTTTCATATATAAATTATTTAATTTGGAGTTACGGTTGATTTTCTATGGATTTTAGAAGTTTTGGACATTTTCTGAAAATAATAAATCATTTTTGATTTATTTTAATTCCAGAAACAAATACTGCGTCAGCATGACGTACTAGTGACGTCAGCAGGTCAACAGATGCTGCTGCTGGTCAAACCTGACCAGTGGGGTCCACTGGTCAGTGACTGAGGCTGGTTAGTGCCGCTGACGTGTGGGCCCAGTCAACGGCCACGTCAGCGCGGTCAAAACTAACGCGTGGGGCCACTGCAATTAGATTAAACCTAATCTATTTTAGTTAGCCGGTTAGTTAAGCAGTGGGGCCCGGCTGTCTGTGACACGGTGTGGTGATTAGTGGCTAATTAAGCCAGCCACGTCAGCAAGTGATGCCGGCGACCACAGCGACGGCGAGACCTCGCCGGCGTTGCTCGGGACGGTGCTACAGCCCGCGGCTGGTCGCGCTGAGGGCACCAAGAGGGAGCCCGTGCTCCCGCGCATCTAGGGGGACCCACGAAAGGGCGTGGGGTGGCGGAGTTCAGCACGACATCGACCCCGGCGGCGGCCGGAGCTCGGGCGAGCTTGGGGGCGTCGCTAGGAGGCACGGCAGGAGGAGCTGGTGCATGCGTTCGGCTCCTAGGAGCGAGGTGAGGACAATGACGCGCTCGGGCGCAAACTGCAGCGTCCGAAGCGGCAGCGGTGACAAGGTCAGTGGCGGCCGGAGTTCGGCCGCGACGGAGATATGGCCTAGAGCTCGCAAACGCGAGGGGAAAGAGAGGGGTTCTGCACGGAGGCTCACAGTGAGGTCGATGAGCAGCTCGGTGGTCTCGGGGAGGCGTCGGAGGCGGCGAATCGACGGCTGCGATCGCCGAACAGATGCGGCAATGAAGGCGGCGGGGACGACGCTGCGGTGCCCCCGACGTCACGTGAGTTGGTGGAGACGAAGAAGAAGGCGCGGCGGTTCTTCTGGAAGCATCGGCGAGACGAGGGGTGGACATAGGCCGCACTGGAGCTCGTCGGTGCTCTCGGGTGCTCGTGGTCGATCGTGAGAGAGAGAGAGAGAGCAGAGGGGAGGAGGGGGTCCAGAGCGAGGGGGGGAGAGGATAGGGGAGCCACGGGGCGTCTCCAGGCGCTTGAATGGGGGCGGGGAGGAAGTAGGAGGTGGAAGTAGGAGGTGGCCGCGGCTCGGCTACGCGCGCGCCACGCGCAACGCCAGTAGGCGCGAGGAAGACGACGCACGACGGGGTGGGCTGGGCCGCTGCTGGGCTGCACAGTGTTGGGCTGCCGGTGGGCTGCCAGGTAAGCTGAGGTAAGTTCTCTCTCTCTGCTTTCTAATTATTTCAGTTTTCTATTATTCTGTAAATTGGTTTTAATTTGATTTAAAATATCAAATCATTTTTTTAAAACTTTCTGTAAATTGTATGTGAGCTCAGGAACTAGTCCAAGGTCACAGGCAACTTACAAAAATATTTGAACTTTATTTCTTATATAATAGAAATAAATTTAACTCAAATATGTCATTGGTTTAAGTCAAAGGCCCAAAAATAAATAATTCTGTGATTCCAAAAATATTGGTTTGAATTTTACCTCTTACCAATATTTTCACGGAGTAACAGGAACATTTCTTTGGACTCATTTGAAGAGATTTAAATGTTGGTTATTTTTAGAGGTCTTCTGAGGCTTTTGAAAATTCCTCACTTCAAATTTCATTTGAATTTAAACATGATGCACACATGGAAGCTAGCATAGGTCAGGCCAGAACTAGGGATGTGACAGCGTTGGCCCTCTCTCGAAGCGTGGTGAGCATGGGGGCGTGCTCATGCTCCAAGAGCCGCCGCTAACGCATCTCGTCCGCATTCTGGCGAGCGACGGCCTCAGCCTCAACCACCTACTGGCGAAGAAGAAGCACCTCGGCATGGGAAGTAGCTGACTCCCCCTGCGCCGCCTCAAGTGCGACCCGCAAGGCATTGGCCCGCCGCGTTGCTTCCTCCAGCCTGGTCCTGAGGGTGTTGGTCCTACTTTCGGCCTCGGTCCGGACCAACTCCAGCCTCTCCTTGAACTCGCGCTCGAGGATCAGGCGCGCCGTCGCCACCCGACGTTCGACCTCCTCCGAGGCAAGGGTCTCCCGCGCAGTGACATCGTCCTCCGCCCGTGTCACCAAGCGCTTCCTCATCTCCAGGCGCTGCTGCTCGCGCGCCCGTTTGGCGGCTTCCAGTGTCAGCGCCTCCTCACGCTTCTGGAGCTCCGCAGGATCGCCGGAGACCACCTTCATTGACGCAAGGGCCGCCTCACGCAGCTCCACCTGCTCCTCTAGTGAGCGGCACCGGGCCAGGAGTTCCCGTGCCCGCTCCTCCGTGGCGTCTCGTCGCCGGTCAGCTTCCCGGGTTCTTCGACAGCCTAGGAACGGGCATCCCGAGAGGCCGCCAGCGACGCCTTGGCCTCCTCATCGTCGAGATCGCGCCGGCGGTGCGCAAGGGCGGCAGCCGCCTCTAGCTCGCGCCTCTCCGCAACCAGTCGAAGGCCCTCGGCCTCAAGGCGCGCGTCCTCATCAGCGAGTTCCTCACCAAGCAGGCTCACCGCGTCAGCCGCCCTCCGGAGGAACCCTTGGCGAAGAGAGTGACGCTCCCGGGTGCACTCAAGTACGTCTTCCACACCATCATCCGCCCCAAGCAAGCGCCTTGGAGCCCGGATCAACACTCCCCTCTCGGGCAGGGGGCTGGGGGCTGGCGCCCTTGAGATGACCGGGCGCGCCCTGCCGGAGGCCCGACCTAAAGCCAGTCCATCTCCAAGTGAAGAGCGCTGAGAGTACCCTAGCCAATCACGGTCCACGGCCAGACGAGAAGCCCACGGCAGGACGGCTATGCCACGAGGAGGCCCGCGAAGGAAGGCCGCGGGGAGCGCAGGACCGCGCTGCGCCTTGGGTAGGTTCACCTCACCAACCGGCCTCACCACAAGGGCCCTGCTGCTCGGAATGATCGAAGATGGCGGAGAGGGCGGAGGCGATGGGGATGGCTCCTCATCCACCTCCATGAGCTCGAAAGGAAGGGACCTGCGAAGCAAGGATCAGGAAAGGCAACAGAAAAATCAGGAGCTAAGAAGGGAGAAGGCTTACTCATCGATGGCGAAGTACTTCCTACGCTTCAGCAGGCGGCAAGGGTAGTCATCGCCCAGGGCCTCCCTTCTCTACCTGAGGGCCTCAAAGTCCACACGGAAGCGACCCAAGAGTTGAGCGCAGGGGTCAGCTTGCGACGAAGAGGAAGCACCGAGGCGACTCGCATCGAAGGCATCCGCCTGATGCGCGCTGCCGGTCGCCTCACCAAGAAGGGCGGCTGGGGCCTCGGGGGCCTCAGCCGCAGGCACTGCTGGCGGCCGCCCGCCACCCTCAGCTGCGGCAGCACAGGCCTCGGGGGCCGCTCCCTCATGAGTGCCGCCCAGTGCTGTCGCCTCGGCGGGGGCACCCTCGGCCTCCGGAGGCTCATGCCTCCCTGCCCCGCCACTTGAGGAAGAGTCGCCCAGGACGGCTGCGAGGGCGACCACCACCACTGGGTTCTCGCGAGGCCCCTGGAGGCCATCAAGGCGTGGCCCCCTTTCGTCGAAGATGGGCATTTGGCTCATGAAGTCACCCCTGTTCGGGCAAAGGTACAACAAGGCCCCCCCTTGACGAATGCCGCCGGGGGAAGGATCCCCAGTCAAGACCAAGAGCACCTTCCTCAGCGCTTCAGGCGTCAGGTCCTCTTCCTGGAGCCGCATACGATCCCCACGACCGCTGAAGGCCCACATTCGATGAGAATGGCGCTGGAGAGGGGCGACGCGGCGTAGCAAGAACTCCTTCACCACCTTGGGCGCCATCACACAAAGCTCCCTCAGGATCTCGAAGTGACGCCAAACGAAGGCGAGCCAGGTGTAACGCCCCAGATTCGTTGCGCCAGGTGTCTGCCAGTTATTCGCCATCGTTGCCATGTCATTTGCTTGTATGTTGCACTTTGCCATGTCATCTCCTGCATTTCATATCATGTCATCATGTGCATCTCATTTTGCATACGTGTTCGTCTCATGCATCCGAGCATTTTCCCCGTTGTCTGTTTTGCAATCCGGCACTCCTATGTCATCCGGCGTTCCCCTTTTGTCTTCTGTTGTGATCGGGTATTAAACTTTCTCGGAATGGTCCGAGGTTTGCCAAGCGGCCTTGGTATACCACCGGTAGACCGCCTGTCAAGTTTTGTGCCATTTGGAGTCCGTTTGATACTCCAACGGTTAACCGGGTAACCGCAAGGGCCTCTTTTGTTGCAGCCCAACACCCCTTCCAAAGTGGCCCAAAACCCAGCAAACTCCCCTCCATGCTCTCGGTCGTTCGATCACGATCGCGTGGCCGAAAACCGCTCCTCATTTGGACTCTCCTAGCTCCCCCTACCTATAAATATGCCCTCTCCGCCGAAATTCGCGGATGAAATCCCCCCTAACCCTAGCCTCGCTCCCTCTCCGCCGCCGGACACGTCCGGATCGGACCGGACATGTCCGCGCCGCCGCCCTCAGCGAACCGGAGGCCGCCACGTGGCACCCTGCCACCGC
>NC_057797.1:399474309-399568830 GCF_018294505.1 Triticum aestivum | reverse complement strand
GGTCGCCGGCGTCCCCGGCCGGATCCGGGACGGGACCGGCCGGATCCGCCACCCCCGGCCCTTTTCCTCAACTCCGGCCGGCGTCCTCCTCTTCTCCGGTGAAGCTCCGGCGAACCACGGTTCGCGTGCCCATGAAGAACCCTAGATCTGAGGTTGACTTCCCCCCTCTGTTTTTCCCTAAGTCCCGAAATTTTTGACATTATTGTGCCATGTTCATCATGATGTATCTCTGCATCCGTAGCTCCGATTTGTGCGTGTAATATGTCATATTGTTCACCTCGACGAGTACTTCATTTTGTTCCATTGCATCATTTTTATTTGAGCTCATCTTGATGCCCGAAATGCTGCTGGAAGAGTGCATGTTGATGTTAATCTGCTGAAACTGTTATAACTTGCTCATTTGTCATTTTTGCCATGTTTGATGTGTGCATCCTATGAGGTTGATGTCTACATGTGTTTTGACCTATGCTATGCCATCTTTCAAGGGGTGTATGCCATGTATTTTTGTGATCAATTTGGTGACTAGCACAAGCATGCAAACTATGCTTCGTGATATTGCTGATTTTAGTCCCTGTTCTGTTGTTGTTTTGATGCCATGTAAACTTGATGCTACAGAGAGATACATGCATATTTTGAGATACTTCAGTAAGGGTGTTTTGAACATATGGTTATTGTATATCCATTTATGCCCTTGTTTGCAATTATGGAGTAGTCTAGCATGTCATTTTGGTGCTCTACTTTTGCTTCAAAATGTTTCCTGGCAGATTGTTTACTTGTTATTCAATTTAGCCAAGGTTGCTATAGTTGTTCCTTGCATGATATGGACTTGTTCTTGACTTGGTTTGTTTCACAAACATGTCTTCTTAATGATTCTATGCTTATCTTGTCATGCAATGACTTGTGATGAGTGAATCGAGCTTGTTAAGTAGTGTACTTGATGTTGCTGTTTTGCTAGGCTGAATCTGTTATTTCGTGATGCTATATAAACATGTTGGTACTAATCATTCTATGCATAATCTGGAGATGTCCTATAAACATGTCTTGATCTACATGTCATGCTCTATCCATTCATGCCCCTGGTTGCATTTATAGCTTGTTGTAGATTGTTCATATCTTGCTCCAAAGTTGCTTGATAATGTTGCTGTCAGCCTGTTAACATGAAGTTCAGTTTTGGCCATATGCTTTTCTAGTGATCCATGTACCCTATGACCTTGCTCTTGCCATGTTTAGCTTCATAAACATGTCTTCTTGCTGTTGGTTGCCTTTCCATGCCATGTATTGCTCTGTGGTGAGTGGTTCAAGCTCACCAACATGCCTACTTATTGTTGTTCCTGCCATGTTTGAATCTGTAATATAACTTGCCATGTTTACATGGGTGCCATCATATTTTCTGTGCCCTTTTGGCTCATGTTCAGTAAGGGACTTTTGATCTATGCTTTTAGTAGATTCATGCCATGCCTTTGTTTGCCATGATAAGTTCCTGTAACATGTTGTTTGATAGCTCTAAACATTGCAACCTGATGTTATTTCCTGATAAGTCTGAAACTGTTATTATTTGCAATCTTACCATGTGTTTTTGAGCATGTTCTAGTTGTTTCTGGAGATAGCGCAGTGTTCATGTTTTGTTATGCTTTACCAGTACTTCATGCCCATGCCTTTTGTTATTATGTTGGGTTGCTGTAGCATGTTGTTTTGATGCTTGCAAGATGCCTAGTTGCTCTTATGGACAGATTGTTGTTATGACGTATAGAGTGTATGTGTTGAACCGTTGCTCCGTTTTGAGTGTGCTCTATATGAAACTTGCTTGATTTTGCATGTAGTTTCATATTATCATGTTGCATACTTGTTTTGAGGTGTTTGCTTGATATTTGTATGCATTTTGCATCAATGCCATGTTTAACTTGTTTTGCTCATATCTTCTAGGTCGTAGCTCCGAATCTAATGAACTTTATATGTAACTTGACTAGAATTTCGTGTAGATCATCTTGGTGCATCTTAACTTGCTGTTTAACAACTTGAACATAATGTTTGTTCAGTTCTGGACCAATTTGGAAATATGCATATGAGGACTTACCGGAATTGTTATATGTTGTTTCCGGCCTCATTTAAACTTGCTTTGATGTGTTGTTCTTGTTTGCATCATCTCTTGCCATGAGTAGCTTCATGTAGCCTTTGTCATGCATCATGCTTGGTTGAGCATCATGCCTTGTCATGTGTGGTGTGTTTACCATGTTGTGTGCTTCTTCTCGATAGTTCCCGTTTCATTGCGATCGTGAGGATGCGTTCGTCTTCGTGTGGTTCGTCTTCGTGGCTTCATCTTATTCATGGACTCGTTCTTCTTCCTAGCGGGATTTGAGGCAAGATGACCGCTACCCTGGATCTCACTACTATCATTGCTATGCTAGTTGCTTCGTTCTATCGCTATGCTGCGTTACCTATCATTTGCTCTTCAAGCCTCCCAAATTGCCATGAACCTCTAACCTTTGACACCCTTCCTAGCGAACCATTGTTTGGCTATGTTACCGCTTTGCTCAACCCCTCTTATAGCTTTGCTAGTTGTAGGTGAAGTTGAAGATTTCTCCGTTGTGGACAGGGTTATGTTGGGATATCACAATATCTCTTATATTATTAATGCATCTATATATTTGGTAAAGGGTGGAAGGCTCGGCCTTATGCCTGGTGTTTTTTTCCACTCTTGCCGCCCTAGTTTCCGTCATACCGGTGTTATGTTCCTGGATTTTGCGTTCCTAACGTGGTCGGGTGATTTATGGGACCCCCCTGATAGTTTGCTTTGAATAAAACTTGTCCAGCAAGGCCCAACTTTGGTTTTACCATTTGCCTCACCACCACCTATACCCTTCCCTTGGGTCGGCCAACCCGAGGGTCATCTTTATTTTAGCCCCCCCCGGGCCAATGCTTGTCTAAGTGTTGGTCCGAACCGAGTAGACTACAGGGCCACCTCGGGGAAACTCGAAGTCTGGTTTTACTCGTAGCCTGTCTCATCCGGTGTTGCCCTGAGAACGAGATATGTGCAGCTCCTATCGGGATTGTTGGCGCATCGGGCGACTTTGCTGGTCTTGTTTTACCATTGTCGAAATGTCTTGTAAACCAGGATTCCGAGACTGATCGGGTCTTCCTGGGAGAAGGTATATCCTTCGTTGATCGCGAGAGCTTATCATGGGCTAAGTTGGGACACCCCTGCAGGGTATAAACTTTCGAGAGCCGTGCCCGCGGTTATGTGGCAGATGGGAATTTGTTAATGTCCGGTTGTAGATAACTTGACACCAGATCCGAATTAAAACGCATCAACTATGTGTGTAGCCGTGATGGTTTCTTCTCGGCGGAGTCCGGGAAGTGAACACGGTTTCTGTGTTATGTTTGACGTAAGTAGGAGTTCAGGATCACCTCTTGATCATTACTAGTTGACGACCGTTCCTTTTGCTCCTCTTCTCGCTCTCACTTGCGTTTGTTAGACACCATATCATGCTTAGCCGCTGCTGCAACCTCACCACTTTACCCCCTTCCTTTCCCATTAAGCTTTGCTAGTCTTGATACCCATGGTAATGGGATTGCTGAGTCCTCGTGGCTCACAGATTACTACAACAACAGTTGTAGGTACAGGTTTTGCGATGATCATGATGCGAGAGCGATGTTTGCTTGTTTGGCGTTCTTCTTCTACTTCTTCGATCAGGGGATAGGCTCCAGGTCGGCAGCCTGGGCTAGCAGGGTGGATGTCGTTTGAGTTTCTGTTTGTGTTTCATCCGTAGTCGGATGTTGATCTTACGTATGATGTGATGTTGTATTCGTGTGGCATTGTATGCCTCTTGTATGTATCCCCTCTATTATGTAATGTTGATGTAATGATATCCACCTTGCAAAAGCGTTCCAATATGCGGGTCTATCCTTGGTGGGACCTTTGAGTTCCTTTTGGATAGGGTCGCATATTGGGCATGACACCGGGGGCTCGCGAGCGTCTCCTGGCCCCAGCCCGAGTTGGGGACAACATGTGACGATGGCTCCGTCAGCAGGGGGCTGGGCACCCCTACGTCCACATATAGCCACCGCTCGCGAAACCCAGGCGCGGGCGGAGGAAGACTGAAGTCAATTCCAGAAGCCGTTGTCTCAGGCGCAGCGATGAAGCTCACGCACCGCGAACATTGGGTGGGGTCGACAAGGCGCAGATAGAAGAAGTGGCGCAGCAAGGCAACCGAAGGAAGGATGCCCGTCATTGCCTCGCAAACGAAGGCAAATACCGCGAGAAGGGTGATGGACTCAGGACCCAGATGCATCATATGGATCTGGTAATGGGAGAGCACGGCGTTGAAGAAATCAGAGAAGGAGGGAACCAGTCCCGCCCACAGGGCGTCGGTGAAGTACCGGACCTCGGTGGCGATCCTGTCGATGGCGAAGCGGGACACGGGCCAGGCCGTTGTCCTCCCGCACTCATTGAAGATGGTGGCAATGGCCAAGCTGACCTTGCCCAGGCCTTCTTGATTGATTATGACCGGCCGATCGACGGTGGGGGACGCCGCCGACGAGGGGAGAGGCGGCGTCATGGGCTTCTTCCCTTTTCCCTTCCTCGGCAGAAGGGGAAGGGGGAGGTTCGAGATTGGATTGGATGTGGGAACTGGAGTTCGAGAGGAGAAAGGGCAGAGAGCGCTCGAGCAGCAGGAAGGGGAGCGACTGTGTGCGGCTACGAGTCCGCCTAGCAAGGCATACAATAAGGAGGCATGGGGGAACAGTGCCGCCCACGTCCAATCAACCGCCACGCGGCACCCAAGGCCGCAGGCTGTTAGGGCCTGCGACGCTTCGCACTTGCCCTTTCGCCTCTCTGCTCGGCCAAGTCCGGGCGCACCGTGGGCCCGGGGGCTACTGTCAGCGTTCTGGGAACGGGGGTCCCCAGACTTGCCTGCCTGCGGCCTGCGGCGTGGCTCAATGGGGGCCCAGCGCGGCCCATCTTCATCAACACAAGCTCAAGACACTCGTGAGGGGCCAAGCCTCGCGGGGCGGACGACAAGGAGCTTCCTCGGGCACGGCCTCGTCAGGCTGGCTCACGAGGAGGCGGAGAGTTCAAGGCAGGGTACCTCACGAGGTGCCCATGACGCAGGCCATGACGACCAAGGGCGCCAGTCGGGCGCCAGCCCGCGCAGTGTCCTCCCTTCCTCTTTGGTGCAAAGGGGAAAGCGCAGGCGAGAGCATCAAGCAAAGGCATAAATTTCGGTGCAACAAGACCAAGACCAGCCCAACGGCAGGAAAGAAGTCATTGTGGAGTCTAGCAGGCGTCACCACCAGAGCCTTTGACAGGCGAGGACCAACTTTAGTCAGGATAAGTGTACCCGTTGTTCCCCTTCAAAATGGCCAATTGTTGGCGCCCTTCCCGCTCAATATTTGGGAAGAGGCCCAGGGCCTTTGCCTATAAATAGGACTAGCCACCCCCAGGGTAGAGGCAATATGGATCCTCACCAAGAAACCAGTAGATAGAGTGATTGAACTCCTCCCAGCAGTTCGTCGCACCAGCCAAGAACAGACCCTCGCGAGGCTGTTCTTCCTTGTATTGTTTATCATCAGCCCAAGAGGCAATCCACCACACCACACACTGGAGTAGGGTATTACACCACAATGGTGGCCTGAACCAGTATAAATCTTGTGTCTCTCATGTTGTTCTGTTTGGTAGTTTAGTTCCTAGCGATTCGACGAAGAGCAAGCCGGTAGAGGGTTAAATCTCCGCGCGCACCCTAGTGTTCGAACCTCAAGGGTCTGCCGGAACCCGAAATCCGACAGTGCCGGACTCAATGTCCTCTCCGTCGAGACATTTGACATGCTCCAAGTGTCATATGACCAGCTTCTGCCGACCAAGCCCTTCTCGGGAGTGACTGGTGGCTCCATTGCGCCCATAGGGCAGATCCATCTCCTTGTTACCTTCAGCGCGACAACTACCACACTGAGCTGATCAACTTCGACGTCGCCCAAATTCATCTCCCATACAACGCCATCCTCGGGTACCCAGCTCTGGCCAAGTTCATGGCGGCGATTCATCACAGCTACAACGCCCTCAAGATGCCAAGGAGCGGTGGTGAGGGAGTCCTGGACTAGGGGGTGTCCGGACAGCCGGACTATCATCGTCCGCCGGACTCCAAGACTATGAAGATACAAGATTGAAGACTTCGTCCCGTGTCCGGATGGGACTTTCCTTGGCGTGGAAGGCAAGCTTGGCGATACGGATATGTAGATCTCCTACCATTGTAACCGACTCTGTGTAACCCTAGCCCTCTCCGGTGTCTATATAAACCGGAGGGTTTTAGTCCGTAGGACACAACAACCATTACAACAATCATACCATAGGCTAGCTTCTAGGGTTTAGCCCCCTTGATCTCATGGTAGATCCACTCTTATACTACCCATATCATAAATATCAATCAAGCAGGAGTAGGGTTTTACCTCCATCGAGAGGGCCCGAACCTGGGTAAAAACATCGTGTCCCTTGTCTCCTGTTACCATCCGCCTAGACGCACAGTTCAGGACCCCCTACCCGAGATCCGCCGGTTTTGACACCGACATATGTGCTTTCATTGAGAGTTCCTCTGTGTCGTCACCGTTAGGCTTGATGGCTTCTTCAATCGACAACAGCGCCATCCAGGGTGAGGCTTTTCTCCCCGGACAGACCTTCGTATTCGGTGGCTTCGCACTGCGGGCCAATTCACTTGGCCATCTGGAGCAGATTGAAAGCTACACCCTTGGCCGTCAGGTCAGATTTGGAAGCCTAAACTTCACGGTGGATATCCGCGGAGACTTGATCTTCGATGGATCCGAGCCGCAGCCGAGCGTGCCGCACTGTCACGATGGGCATGATCTAACTCTGCCGCCGGACAGTACCTTGAAGGCCGCACATGAATCCGCTCCGACCCATAGTCCAGAGCCGATCACGCAGATCGAGGACGGGTGGTTGGACACCGCCTCGGGAGATGCGACTTCCACGGCGATGGAGCCGAACACTGGCTTTGTCCCTTATAAAGCTCGTGACTCCGAGGTGCCGGACTCCGAACCTCCTGCGCCCCTGCCAATCGAATCCGATTGGGCGCCGATCATGGAGTTCACCGCCGCGGACATCTTTCAGCTCTCACCCTTTGGCGACATCCTAAACTCGCTAAAGCATCTCTCGCTATCCGGAGAGCCCTGGCCGGATTACGGCCAGGATGGTTGGGACACGGACGACGAAGAAATTCAAGACCCACCCACCACCCACTTTGTAGCCACTGTCGACGATCTAACCGACGTGCTAGACTACGACTTCGACGACATCGACGGTATGGACGACGATGCCGGAGACGATCAAGAACCAGCGCCTACAGGGCATTGGAAGACCACCTCGTCATACGACATATACATGGTGGACACCCCAAAGGATGGGGACGGCGAAGAAGCAGCGGAGGCAGATTCCTTAAAGAAACAGCCCAAGCACCGACGTTAGCGGTGCCGCTCTAAATCCCGCCACAGCAAGAATGGAGATTCCGGCACAGGAGATAATAACTCCCCAGAAAGTGTCGAAGACAATCCCCTCCTGCAAGATTCAGCGCAGGAGGATGCAGAAGCAAGCCCTCACGAGAGAGCGGCAGACGAAGAGGTCAAGGATGATAATTACATACCTCCCTCCGGAGACGAGGCAAGCCTCGACGACGACGAATTTGTCGTGCCTAAGGATCCCGTCGAACAAGAGCGTTTCAAACGCAGGCTAATGGCCACAGCAAATAGCCTAAAGAAAAAGCAGCAGCTTCAAGCTGATCAAGACCTGCTGGCCGACCGATGGACCGAGGTCCTCGCAGCCGAAGAGTACGAACTCGAACGCCCCTCCAAGAGCTACCCAAAACGCAAGTTGCTCCCCCGATTAGAGGAGGAAGCATACATACCTTCATCACCAGCGCACAATACGGCCGACCGACCACACCGTGGTCGCGACAAAGAGGCATCCATGCCCTCCATCAAGACCGTACCCCGGCATCGTTCGGAAAGTACGAAGCCACGGGGGAACGCGCCGGACTTGCGGGATATATTAGAGGACAAGGCAAGACAATCCAGATCTATCTATGGATCACGTGGGCGCCCCACGACCCACGACGAATATCGTCGCGCCGGATACAAATACTCCGGCCGGGCGGAACACAGCAGACAATGCTCCCTTGAGCTACGTCGTGATATTGCTCAATACAGAGGCGTCGCACACCAACTATGCTTCACAGACGAAGTAATGGATCATCAAATCCCTGAAGGGTTTAAACCCATAAACCTTGAATCCTACGATGGCACGACAGACCCCCGGTTTGGATCGAAGATTATCTCCTTCACATCCATATGGCCCGCGGCGACGATCTCCATGCCATCAAGTATCTCCCACTCAAGCTTAAAGGACCAGCCCGGCATTGGCTTAACAGCTTGCCCGTAGAGTCAATTGGGTGTTGGGAGGCCCTGGAAGCCGCATTCCTCGACAACTTCCAGGGCACATATGTGCGACCACCAGACGACGATGACCTAAGCCACATAATTCAGCAGCCAGACGAATCGGCCAGACAATTCTGGACACGGTTCTTAACGAAGAAAAATCAAATCGTCGACTGTCCGGACGCAGAGGCCCTCGCAGCCTTCAAACATAACATCCGCGACGAATGGCTAGCCCGGCACCTAGGACAGGAAAAGCCAAAATCCATGGCAGCCCTCACATCATTAATGACCCGCTTCTGTGCGGGAGAGGATAGCTGGCTAGCTCGCAGCAACAACCTCAGTAAAAATGCTGGCAGTCCGGATACTAAGGACCATAACGGCAGGTCATGTCGAAGCAAAAACAAACACCGCGTTAACGGCGACAACGATGAGGATACGGCAGTCAACGCCGGATTCCGAGGCTCTAAACCCGGTCAGCGGAAGAAGCCATTCAAAAGAACCACTCCGGGTCCGTCCAATTTGGACCGAATACTCGACCGCTCATGCTAGATACATGGCACCCCCGAAAAGCCAGCTAACCACACCAACAGAGACTGTTGGGTATTTAAGCAGGCAGGCAAGTTAATTGCCGAAAACAACGACAAGGGGCTGCACAGCGACGACGAGGAGGAGACCCGACCGCCGAACAGTAGAGGACAAAAGGGTTTCCCCCCACAAGTGCGGACGGTAAACATGATATACGCAACCCATATACCCAAGAGGGAGCGGAAACGTGCACTAAGGGACGTATATGCGATGGAGCCAGTCGCCCATAAGTTCAATCCATGGTCCTCTTGCACGATCACTTTCGATCGAAGAGACCATCCGACCAGTATCCGCCATGGCGGATTCGCCGCATTGGTTTTAGACCCAATCGTTGATGGATTTCACCTCACGAGAGTCCTGATGGACGGCGGTAGTAGCCTGAACCTGCTTTATTAGGATACAGTGCGCAAGATGGGCATAGACCCCTCAAGGATTAAACCTACGAAGACGACCTTCAAAGGCGTCATACCAGGTGTTGAGGCCAATTGTATAGGCTCAGTCACACTGAAGTGGTCTTCGGATCCCCGGATAATTTCTGGAGCGAGGAGTTAATCTTCGACATAGTCCCGTTCCGCAGCGGCTATCACGCTCTGCTCGGACAAACCACGTTCGCAAAGTTCAACGCGGTGCCGCATTACGCATACCTCAAGCTCAAGATGCCAGGCCCCCATGGAGTCATCACGGTCAACGGAAATACGGAACGCTCCCTCCGAACGGAGGAACATACAGTGGCTCTCGTGGCAGAAGTACAGAGCAGCCTTCTAAGGCAATTTTCGAGTCCCGCCGTTAAACGGCCGGACACGGCCAAACGCGCCCGGAGCAACATCAACCAAGACCACCTGGCATGTTCCGAGCATGCGTAGCAATGCGGCCCCAACCCCAGCCCTCGCATGATTGCAAGACCAACCCTCCGCGTACATCATTACGCTCTGGAGATACCATGGGCCTAGGGGGAGGGGCACGACCACAACAGACCCAGAGTGCGGCTCGACCACACCAGGGGCTCACAAGTGTGTCGCTCTTTTTTATTTTTTATTTTCCTTCTTTGTATACACAGGACGCCGTTCACCAGAGGCCCTGTCCGGCAGCGAACCCGCCGAACTCACGATGCAACAGCCAGGGAGGGAAAAAGGCTGCGACGAACACTCACGTGGGGTCCATTACGAGCATTAAATTTGATTATATACACCAGTCCGCAGCCCACCCCTGGAGGGGTACATGTTTAATTAGTCCAATCCCTTGCTTACCGCACTATTTGTATCATTCCTCACTCATAGCAGAATTCCTTGAATAAATAATGCACACTTTTTGCCAGTAATTGCATTACTTTACATATATGTTCACTAATGACATCTTGCACCCGTATATTTTGGTACGGCCGAATACACCAGGGGCTTATGTTCCCCGCATTATGGTGTGATAAGTCCGAACACTTTCACAAGTGCGGCACCCCGAACTTATAGCATTATATGAATCGGCTCCGAATCATGTCTTGGGTCAATAGTTGGGTTTGCCCGGCTCCCATGTTTTGGTACCTTACGTTCCGTTCTGTCGGCTAAGGTGGCACTGGCAGAACCACTGCGATTGCGCCCTGGTTGAGCTGGGCGAGCGCCTCAGTGGAGAAAGCTAAAACTGACTGTCATGATAAGGCGAGAGACTGGTCGCTATTCGAGAGGTCTTTTCGAGTCCTTAAAGACTTATGCCGCTTCAAGCGAAGAACCGGATAATGTCCGGCCAAGGCATGGATAGTGCCCCGAACTCGGTCTTCCGAATACTAGGGGCTTCACCGAAATTTAAAATTATAGAATTCTATGGCTAAGTGAGAGTGTTCAAGCATTATAAGTCCGGTTGCCTTGTTCGTTGTGTTGAGCGCCTCCCTAGATGGACCCAAAAATGGGAACAAGAGTGCTCAAGTTTATCCCGAACACCCCAGCACTCGTGGCTTGGGGGGCTGAAGCCGACGACTTGCCATCTCTCAGATTTTATAAACGGCCGCATAGAAGTTAATATTTTAAATCAAACAAGCGTTGCTTACTGCATATGAACAAAGTTTTCAGCGCACAGGATAATACATAGCGAGTCTACTCCATAATTACATCTCTGGGGCACTCCTCCGCAATCTTGCAGGCACCCTTTAGGACAGTCTTATAGTACATCTCGGGCGTACGATACTCCTTGCCCGCTGGCGGCGCGTAATTGATAAGCCTCTCTGCATCCAGCCTGCCCCAATGCACCTTTGCGCGGGCAAGGGCCCGACGAGCACCTTCAATACAGGTGGAACGCTTGATGACCTCCACCCAGGGGCACGCATCCACCAGCCACCGCACAAGGCCGAAGTAGCTCCCAGGCATGGCCCCTCCAGGCCACAGCCAGACTATGAGGCCCTTCATGGCCTGCTCGGCTACCTTGTGGAGCTCGACCAACTGCTTCAGCTAGTCGCTAGGGGGCACCGGATGGCCGGTCTCAGCGTACTGAGACCAGAAGACCTTCTCCGTTGAGCTCCCCTCCTCGGCTCGGTAGAATGCGGCGGCATCAGACACACTGCGAGGCAGATCTGCAAACGCCCCTCGAGAGCTCTGAATTCGGGTAAGTGTCAGGTAGTTTACATTAACATGCTTGCTTTGCATGAAAAATGCCTTACCCGCCGCTATTTTCTTCACCGCCTCAATCTCTTGAAGGGCCTTATGGGCCTCGGCCTTGGCGGCTTTGGCACTTTCGAGAGCCGAGGCAAGCTCGGACTCTGGAGTCTTTGAGTCGCGCTCCAAACTCTCATGCTTTTCCATGAGAGCCTGGAGCTCTTGCCGCACTTCCGCCACCCGCGCCTCCTGCTTCTCTCGCTCCGCTCGTTCCGCGGCCGCATTGCGTTCGGCCGCGGACACGACCTCCTTCAAGGCCGCCACCTCGTTCGTGGCCCCTGTAGTACCCACGTTATCCTCGTTATTTTTATTGCAACCGAAATCCTTTTCTGTAAGGTAAATATTCAAAGTGGTGTTACTCACCTTCTTTGTCCTCGAGCTGCTTCTTGGCACGGCCGAGCTCTTGCTCGGACCGCTCGAGATCTGGCTTCAATGCACCGACCTCCGCAGTCAGTGCGGCAGAGGTCAGCAGCACAGCCTGCAAACCCATATTGACATAATTTTTAGCAACCCTGCGTATATCTTTATAGATCCTCAGTCCGGCTTTTCTTTCCTAACACCAAACCGAGCATCAGGGGCTACTATCTATGCGGTATTACATTACATATTTTTAACTTCTTACCTCAAAGCCTGTTAGAAGGCTGCTGCAGGCTTCGGTCAGCCCGCTCTTGGCAAGCTGAACCTTCTGAATCACCGCACTCATGATAGTGCGGTGTTCTTCCTCGATGGAAGCGCCTTTGAGCGCCTCCAACAAGTTGTCCGGCGCCTCCGGTTGGACGGGGGCCGCCGGCGTCACGGTCTTGCCCTTCTTGCGAAGGGGCCGCCTGCCGGACTCCGGAACCACTGCGGGTTCCGGCGTGGAGTCCGGCGCAAAGTCCGGGGGGCTGCCTTGCGGTGCCTCCGGAGCCTCCTCCTGATGGGTCCCTTCCTGGAATCCCACCTCGGCGTCCTCAGTGGCGCGAGGGGTGGAGGCAGTCGGGATGGAATCCACATCCGACGGAGCCAACGACCCGCTCGACGAAGTGGGAGATCATCGTCGGCCAGACTGCAGGCAGTATGCGGCATTAGAAGGACACTATGTGACACAAAAGAAATTACAGATCATTCAGCATCAGGATACTTACGATCTTGCCGAAGGCCTGGCCCTCGAGGGCCACTCTTCTTCGCCAACGTTGGCGTTGGCAGAGCTATCCGGGGGAATAGTTCTTCCCCTCTTGGACCCCTCGGCCTCCCCTGTCGGGGAAGCCTTCCTCTTCCTCTCTCCTTCCTCTGGGAGACAGTCTTCTTCCTCCTCCTCACCTTCGGGGGAGGAGTCCGCCTCAGAGTCATCGGGCACCTGAAAACGGGAACTCTTTCGAGTACCCGTGGCCTCCTTCTTGGCCTTCTTCTCCGGCACCACATGCGGTGCCGGAACCAGCAGCCCCGCTAGACGGGCGTCTACTGGGTTTTCTGGCATGGGAGCCGGGTAGATGATCTGCTTGGCCTTCTTCATCCAGTCCTGTCAAAGCAAGAGGAAGATTGAAACCCGCATAGGGTCAAACTATTGAAAACAAGTGTCCCGTAAAGGGGTAGAATCACTTACCTCGTCAGCTGGTCACTGCGAGCGAAATCCGCGATCTTCAGTAGCGGATACGGGAGCTTCGGCGCCCTTGAACAGCACTCTCCAGGCGCCTTCGTACGTCGTGTCGAAGAGCCCGCTCAATGCCTGGTGCTGAGCCAGATTGAACTCCCACAATTTAAATGCCCGTTGTTGGCAGGGGAGAATCCGGCGGATGAGCATGACTTGGACCACATTGACAAGCCTGAGCTTCTTGTTCACCAGCTTCTGGATACAGGCTTGGAGTCCTGTCAGCTCCTCCGAACTACCACATAGCAAGCCCTTCTCTTTCCAGTAGGTGAGCTGCAAAGGGATACCAGATCTAAACTCGGGGGCTGCCGCGCACGTAGGGTCGCGCGGCTCGGTGATGTAGAACCACCCCGATTGCCACCCCTTGACGGACTCCACAAAGGCCCCTTCGAACCAAAGGACGTTGGGCATCTTCCCCAACATGGCGCCTCCACACTCCGCTTGAGTGCCCTTCACTACCTTCGGCTTGACATTGAAGGTCTTGAGCCACAAGCCGAAGTGGGGCTGGATGCAGAGGAAGGCCTCGCACACGACGATAAACGCCGAGATGTTGAGGATGAAGTTCGGCGCCAGATCATGGAAATCTAGGCCTTAGTAGAACATGAGCCCCCGGACAAAAGGGTGAAGTGGAAAGCCCAGTCCGCGGAGGAAGTGGGGAAGGAAAACGACCCTCTCATGGGGCCTGGGGGTGGGGATGAGCTGCCCCTTGTCGGGCAGCCGGTGCGCGATGTCGCTGGAGAAGTATCCGGCGCCGTGCAGCTTTTCGATGTGCTCCTCCTTAACGGTGGAGGCCAGCCATTTGCCTCCCGCTCCGGACATGGTCGGAGAAGGTCGAGGCGAGACGCACAGACTTGGGCGCTGGAGTTCGAGAGTGCGCGGAGATGGATAAGCAAAGGAGGAAGAAGGCGTAGGTGAAAAGGTGGATCCTTATCCCCTTATATATAGGCAGACGAAGACTATGCGTCCCCCCCGGCCTAGTAAAACTCGCTTATCTCCCAAGCGCCACCATCAATGGCGCGGTTGGGTTACCCACGTCCGTATTGATGAGAATCCCGGGATAAGGGGAACATGATCTCTGCTTCGACAAGACGTGCCTAGGAAACTGCTTCGCTAAACGCGCTGAGGTGGTATAATAAAAAACGATTCAAGTGAAGGCTTGGTAGTGGCGTGACGTCACGCTACAAGATACGTCAGCAGATCGAACCTGTGTACATGACATTCTCTCTACGGTGGAATGTGGAAATTATTTTGCAGAGCCGGACACTATCCTGGTGTTCACAATCTTCTATGGATTATTCGGAGGAGGAACCCGCCTTGCAATGCCGAACATTATGCGCGCCGGACTCATCGTCATGGAAGCCAGGTTCAGGGGCTACTGAGGGAGTCCTGGACTAGGGGGTGTCCGGATAGCCGGACTATCATCGTCCGTCGGACTCCAAGACTATGAAGATACAAGATTGAAGACTTCGTCCTGTGTCCGGATGGGACTTTTCTTGGCGTGGAAGGCAAGCTTGGCGATACGGATATGTAGATCTCCTACCATTGTAACTGACTCTGTGTAACCCTAGCCCTCTCCGGTGTCTATATAAACCGGAGGGTTTTAGTCCGTAGGACACAACAACCATTACAATAATCATACCATAGGCTAGCTTCTAGGGTTTAGCCTCCTTGATCTCGTGGTAGATCCACTCTTGTACTACCCATATCATCAATATCAATCAAGCAGGAGTAGGGTTTTACCTCCATCGAGAGGGCACGAACCTGGGTAAAAACATCGTGTCCCTTGTCTCCTGTTACCATACGCCTAGACGCACAGTTCGGGACCCCCTACCCGAGATCCGCCAGTTTTGACACCGACAGGTGGCATCATCATGGTCACCTGCAACAAAAAGGATGTGTGCTCCCTCGAGCGCGCCTACCAGGCCGCGGCGGCTGAGAACTCATAAGAGAAAGCTTTTGTCTACCCCCTGAGGCCATTCCCAAGAATAAGAAGAAGCATCTGCTCTACCAAGGATCTGAGGAGGGCGGAGCACCTGACGGTCGTGCCTCAGGACCCGCGCCCATTGACGGGGCACCTTCCCTTCTATCATAGGAAGGCGCGCTGGGTGCCCCTCTTGAGTTGGGCTCGGGGCTCTCCTCTGGAGTGCCTCTAACTTGGCTAGCATCTCGAGGGAGGCACTTGGGCACCAAGTGGAGGCGTGCATCGACGCGCATCTCCGTGAAGGAGGCTCGGGAGTTCATCACCAAGGCAATTGAGGAGCTTCCGGAGGCGCAAGCCATGCGTGGCGAGCGCTGTCGAGCACCACCCAGCGCAGCTGCTGCCCATGACATGGACAACGAGTTGTACGTCTGTGTCAACATCCTAGGGCTCAACAGAGCCGCGTCTCAGGAGCTCTTCTGGCCGTCCCACATTGGCCGGTGCGAGGGCCCCCCTCACAGCTACGTTCACATGCCTTTTGGTTTGCCTAGCACCGCTGTTACGCACCATGCCACATGCGGGCTGTCCTGGAAACTCACGAGGCCAGGCGCGAGGCTATCAAGATGGAGGAGGTGACAGGCCCTCGCATGTTTCTTGAGCCTCTGGAGCCTCGCAAGGCTCTGGGGCCGAACGACTCATGAGGAGTGACTTTTGTGGCATGCGTCTTCAGCTACTTCGATGCCCCTTGAGCAACAGTGCAAGGTGACCTTTTTGGCTTGTTTAGTTCAGGGCGCCCCTCGGGCGGCATTATCGCCAAGCTGTATGGTTCCGTCCCTGCAGCATGTTTCGTTTTGTGCATATATCAGAACTGGCCATACCCTTTCATGAGTTACTTCATGTTACCTCATGCATGTCCGGTGCTTCACCACCATGAATGGCGTGCGCCCTCACAAGCCCGCTGAGGGAGTCCTAGATTAAGGGGTCCTCGGGCGTCCGGACTATGTGACGTGGGCCGGACTAATGGGCTGTGAAGATACAAGACAGAAGACTCTCTCCCGTGTCCGGACGGGACTCTCCTCTGCATAGACTGCAAGCTTGGCGTTCGGATGCGAAGATTCCTTTCTCTGTAAACCGACTTTGTACAACCCTAGCCCCTCTGGTGTCTATATAAACTAGAGGGTTTAGTCCGTAGAGGCAGAATCACAATCATACAGGCTAGACACCTAGGGTTTAGCCACTACGATCTCGAGGTAGATCAACTCTTGCAATCCTCATATTCATCCAAGATAGCAAGCAGGAAGTAGGGTATTACCTCCATCAAGAGGGCCTAAACCTAGGTAAACATTGTGTCATGGTCTCCTATTACCTTCAATCCTTAGATGCACAGTTTGGGACTCCCTACCCGAGATCTGCCGGTTTTGACACCAACAATGGTGCTTTCATTGAGAGTTCCTATGTGTCGTCATCATAAGGTTCGATGGATCCATCAATTATCTACAACAATGCTGCCTTGAGGGAGGTTTTTCTCCCCGGTCAGACCTTTGTGTTTGGCGGCTTCGCACTGCGGGCCAACTCGTTTGGCCATCTAGAGCAGATCGACAGCTACGCCCCTGGTCACCAGATTAGTTTTGGAAATCTGGATTATGTCGCTGACATCCGAGGAGACTTGATCTTCCAAGGGTTCGCGACCCCGACCTCCGCTCTGGCCTTAGATCCAGAGCGCATCGCCAGGTCCGAAGACGGGATTCTAAAACGGGACGGACTCTCTACGGCTATAGAGCCTAGTATGGGGGAACCAGAGGAAATAGTGCCACCGGCAATCATCATGAAGTCGGATTGTTCTCCGGACACTGGTTCCGAACTCTTGGAATCAGCATCGTGTGATCTCAGCCCAAGAGTTCGTTTCCTGCCGTACTCCACGAACACTCTTCTCCCTGGCCAAACCTCGCCCTTAAGCGAGGCTCTGGACTTAATGCAATCCATCATCATCATGGAGGAACATTCGAATAGTATCCGGCCCACACCAGGGGTTGAGAATAGGGAATTCTACTTCCCACCCACCACCCGCTTCATAGCCACTGTCCAAGATTTAACCGATATGCTCGACTACGGCTCCGAAGACATCGACAACATGGATGACGATGTCGGAGAGGAGTAGGCCCAAAATCCGCCATTTACCGGACGATGGACGGCCACCTCTTCGTATGATGAATACCTGGTGGACACACCTAAAGAAGGCAACGGCGATAAAGAGAAAGAGCTCGTTGAGGACAAACCTCTTGAGAATCAACCAAAGCGCCGGTGTCATCGGCGCCGCTCTAAGCTACGTCGCGAAAAGGACAGTAATACCGGCACCGAAGACAATAACACTTCGGATAATGCCGAATACCAAGAAGACCCCGTCGAGCCAACCTCCGAATAGGACGAAGGGGAAGAAGGGCAGTTCAGCCCTGATGAACTTACAGTTAATGAAGACTCGGAGGACAGTAATTATCTACTACCCTCCAAGGATGAGGCGTGCCTTGGCGAAGAAGACTTCATCATTCCTGAGGAACCTCTTGAACAGGAACGCTTCAAGCGCTGGCTAATAGCCACCGCAAGGAGCCTGAAGAAGAAGCAGCAGCAGCTTCAAGCTGACCAAGATCTGCTCAACAATAGATGGACTCACGTCCTGGCAGCCGAGTAATATGGCCTCGGACGCCCAACCAAGAGTTACCTGAACCATAAGCTGCTACCTCAATTCGGCGACGAGGCGCTAGAGCCCGTCCCAACAGCTCGTAATACGGCTGACCGACCACCACGTGGTCGGGACAGAATGACAGTTCAAGCCGAACACCAACCCGTACTACCTCGCGTAAAAGCAGAGGCACAACAACTCAAGAATACACGTATGACCTATGACAAGACTTGGAAAACAGAGCAGGTCAGACAAGATCAATCTACGGATCATGAGGGCACGCGCCAATGCGTGAAGACGACCTCTTAGTCAGACACGCCAGGAATAACCACGCCCGGGCCGAAAAACACATACGGACTCCATTCGAACTATGTCGCGACTTGGCCAGATACAGAGGCACTGCACACCCTCTCTGCTTCACTAATGAAGTAATGGAGCATGAATTCCCTGAAAGGTTTAAACCCGTGAATATCGAATCATACAATGGAACAACAAATCCCGTAGTTTGGTTTGAGGACTTTCTTCTCCATATTCGTATGGCCCGCTGTGATGATCTTCATGCCATCAAATACCTCATGTTAATGCTCAAGGAACCAGCTCGACACTGGTTAAACAGCCTGCCAGAAAATTCCATCAGCAGTTGGGAGGACCTGGAGGATGCCTTCCATGACAACTTCCAAGGTACATACGTCCAACCTCCGGATGTCGACGACTTAAATCACATAGTGCAGCAGCCCAGAGAGACGGCCAGGAAATTCTGGACTCGATTCCTAACCAAAAAGACCCGGATCATCGACTGTCCGGATGCCTAAGCCCTAGCGGCCTTTAGGCATAGCATCCACGACGAATGGCTTGCCCGACACCTCGGCCAAGAAAAGCCGAAGTCCATGGCAGCCCTCACGACACTTATGACCCGCTTTTGTGCGGGAGCAGACACTTGGCTAGCCCATAGCAGTAACAGTGCAAGCAAACCTGGCACCTCAAAGGCCAGAAATAGCAACGGCAAGCCCCGACGTAACAGGCATAAGCGTCGAAACAATGGTGATAACACCGAAGACACGACGGTCAACGCTGGATTCAGTGGCACTAAGTCTGATCAGCGGAAGAAGCCATTTAAAAGAAACAATTCGGGCTCGTCCAGCTTGGACCGAATACTTGATCGACCATGTCAGATCCACGGCACCCCCGATAAGCCTGCCAATCATACCAATATAACTTGTTGGGTCTTTAAATAGGCCGGCAAGATAAACGTCGATAATAAGGAAAAGGGGTCGCCTAGTGTGGACGATGACGAGGAGCCTCGTCCATCGAACACAGGGGGCCAGAAACCCCCCCCCCCCAAGTCAAAACGGTGAACATGATATATGTTACTCACATCCCCAAGAGGGAGCGCAAACGCGTGCTCAGGGACGTCTACGCGATAGAGCCAGTCGCCCCAAAATTCAATCCATGGTCCTCCTACCCGATCACTTTTGATCGCAGGGACCATTCGACCAGTATCCGTCACGGCGGTTCGGCCGCACTGGTTCTAGATCCAATCATTGATGGATTCCACCTTACGCGAGTCCTCATGGACGGTGGTAGCAGCCTTAATCTTCTTTATCAGGACACAGTTCAGAAAATGGGCATTGATCCATCAAGAATCAAGCCCACTGTCGGTGTCAAAACCGGCGGATCTCGGGTAGGGGGTCCCGAACTGTGCGTCTAGGCGGATGGTAACAGGAGACAAGGGACACGATGTTTTACCCAGGTTCGGGCCCTCTTGATGGAGGTAAAACCCTACGTCCTGCTTGATTAATATTGATGATATGGGTAGTACAAGAGTGGATCTACCACGAGATCAAGGAGGCTAAACCCTAAAGCTAGCCTATGGTATGATTGTTGTAATGTATGTTGTGTCCTACGGACTAAAGCCCTCCGGTTTATATAGACACCGGAGAGGGCTAGGGTTACACAGAGTCGGTTACAATGGTAGGAGATCTACATATCCGTATCGCCAAGCTTGCCTTCCACACCAAGGAAAGTCCCATCCGGACACGGGACAGAGTCTTCAATCTGGTATCTTCGTAGTCTTGGAGTCCGGCGGACGATGATAGTCCGGCTGTCCGGACACCCCCTAGTCCAGGACTCCCTCAGTAGCCCCCGAACCAGGCTTCAATGACGATAAGTCCAGTGCGTTTATAGTCTTCGACATTGCAAGGCGGGTTCTCCCTTCAAATTCCATGTATCTGCCGAACAGTGTCCGGCTTCATCTTGAATACTGTGTTCCTCGGCTTCTACGCCAAATAATGGCCCTTTTCCACGCGTCGCACGAATGCGAAAAGCCCGGGTGTCTTTTACGTTTCACCCCCTAGTTGTGCGAGTCGTCCGCCTACAAAAGAGGCAAGAATCCAGATCCAAACCACACCGTCTTCCTCCCGCAAATACTTCATCGAAGCGCCTTTGACCTAAAAATCCATTCCATCATGGACCGTCGACGCGGCTCTTCTTCTCGCGCTCCCAGCCCACCGCCAGGGGATTGGAGGAGGTGCTCTGTTCCGCACAGCGAGCTAGTAAAGCTCCAAGCGGGGGGATATCTCCCTCCGGCCTTCATGATCCCGGTTCGAGCCGGGCTGGTTACTTATCAAGGTGGGAGGCAAGCGGAGGCTACCCCAAGCCCCAATAAGGGGGAGCGAGTATGCTTCGTCCCCTATCTGATAAGGGGACTCGGATTGCCAATACATCCGTTCCTCCGCGGGCTCCTGGAGTTCTACGGACTCCAGCTCCACCACCTCACACCCGCCTCTGTCCTGCATATCGCGAGCTACGTAGCTCTTTGCGAGCTGTTCCTGGGCATTGAGCCCCATTTTGCATTGTGGAAGAGGCTGTTCTGCCTCGTACCCCGTTCTCACGAGGGGTCCATATATCAAGTGGGCGGCGCCGAAATATGGCGCATCGCCGGGACCGGATACCCATCCGGTACTCCCAAGAAGGCGTCCGAAGACTGGCCTTCAGAGTGGTTTTACATAGGAGACGCTTCGCTGCCGGACCCGGTCCGGATTGGCCTCCCGGACTTTAGTGTTGCTCCCCTGAAGAAACGCCTAAGCTGGCGCCCACGGAGCCCCCGATTGGAGGAAGACAAGAGCGTCCATCACTTGATGGGCCGAATAAGATTGCTGGCCCACTCTGGGTTGACCATGATCGGAGTCATGGTGACATGCATCATGCGGGGGGTACAACCATTGCAATATAGAGGCCACCCTATGTGGGATTTCAACGGGGAATACGATGCCACCCGTCATGGCCGCAAAGGGCCGGACTCGACCGAGGACCTAGTGAAGATCCTGTCCGGTCTGTACAAGGAGGAGAAGGAGGACTTAATTCGAACGAACCCCTTAAATGGGTTCTCCATGAACAACCCTAGAGGATGGGTAAGCGAACACCTTTAAGGGCTCAACCCATGCTTTCGAAGTTTAGGCTTCTTACATTATGTCTTCGGCGCAGGATCTACGCCGGACTGTGGAGGACATGGTAAGTCCTGCTCCGCAACCCGAGGATCCGGAAAGATCCCTAGATCCGGCCTCCAAAGAGGATCCGGACATCAAGGTGGAGCTGATCGACGGGGTATTTCACCAGCTCAGCATGGACAATGCTTTGGTTGCCTTACGATGGACTACCCCGGACTGTGTCCGGCTTCCCAGGTGACTGTGGCCGAAGTCCGGACACCATTATTCCTTCCTTGCCCATTTCTAACCCTCGCGAATGATGGTATTTTGCAGGAAGCACCTTCACGGCAGGAAGCCGAGCCCACGGCGGCTGACCTACAGAGGTCAGTCCGGACCAGCAGGCAGAAAAGGAGCGCGGTGCGGACGGAAACGTCGCCGCGAAGGTATAACTCGTATTTGAATTTTCAGAGCGACGTTCCTAGGAAGCGTCTGAGTGCTCATGATCTTTATAGGAGAAAAAACGCTCGCCGGACTGCGGGTGCGGAAGTTCCTGATCCAACCCACACCGGCCTGGCTCCAGCGCCCGGTCTGGAGGGGGAGGCAAGCGCAAGACGCGGGCCCGATCCTTCTCCAACGGAGGATACCGATAGACTGTCCGCCACCAAGTCTGAGGTGGAGAGCGCCATGAAGCATAGGCGCCGCCGGACAGTATTTCGTGAAGCATGCTTCTCCCCTGAGGCATTAGACGCCTTTAACGCGGGGGACGCATATCTCCGTGCCGCTCAAGATGGTTTTACCAGAGCCACGGAGCAGTATGTGAAAGACATACGGGTAAAGGAATTTTAATGGTTATATATACCAGTAGCCCCCGAGACTTAAAGTAGTTATGTTAACTGATTTAAGGATCATTTGAAAACGCAGGCTCTTACCGAGAAGAATGCCCAGTTGTCTCGGGAGCTGCAAGATTGCAAGGCCCAACTTGAGGCTGCACTTGCTGCCGCAGGAGGAGACGCAGTGACCCCTCCTGGTAACACATTTTTATTAATAAATATAAGCGCTGTGCGGCGTGTGCGCAAGTCTAATAATGACATTGCAGGTGCCGCCGGACAAGATCCGGACAGGCAAGCATTGCTGCGCCAGCTGAAGGCCGGCGAGAGTGTGCTGAATAGGGTGCAGCAAGAAAGGAACAAGCTCCAGGATGCCAACGCCAAGCTCGGAGAAGAGCTGAAAGGCGCTCGAGCCGAGCTGTCCGGCTCCGTTAAGGAGAATCAGCGGCTTCGTCGCGGCATTTATAGTAAGTGCTTGAGCGGACTCCTTTTAAAAGAAGAGTTCGGCGAAGAAGCAAATTGACATAGTATGTCTTGTAGGTATACTCACAGGTCGCCCTGCGGAGGAGATGCCCATATCAACGGGTGATCAACTTCCCGAGCTGCTGCAACTGCTCGAACGGGTTCGGCAGGCAATGAGCGGCGTCATCCAGGCTTTATGGCCAGCCCTCACCCTACCCGAGGGCCTCGGGGAGCTTGCGGAGAAGCTGCAGGGAGTGCGGCAGCGCTTCCGTTTGTGGAAGATTTCGGCCTGCCGTCAAGGTGCCAGGGAGGCTTGGGCCATGGTGAAGACGCGTTACAAGAAGGCGGATCCCAACCACATGGCCGAAGTTGGACCGGTGGGGCCTGATGGGAAGGAGATCCCTGTGAGTTTAGTATACAGCCAAGTAGAGTTGGCTGCTAAATTTTCCCAACGAGACTGTAAGTTAGACAGCCTGTTAGACAGGATTGAGGAGGAATACAATCAGTAAATTTGACAATGTATGTTTTCCTTTAAAATGACATGTGAAATGCCTTCTAGCCGGATTGTAGATCGTTTGTCTTTGCTGACCTTTTCGCTTCAGCCTCGGGACCCTAGAGTCCGGAGTGTGTCCGAATACCGTTTTGGTTAAGAAACAACCGTGGTATGCATGGAGACCAGGCGTAGGGGTCATTAGTGCTTTATCAGACAAGTGCCCAACTAGTTATGTTATATTACATGGTTAGTAAGAAACATCTTCCAGGGAGAATAGTTCCGTTAAGGGTTCCTTTCCCTGGGAGGCATGCCCTAGAGTGCATGTCCGAACTGCAAAGAAAGCAGAAAAACATCTGGGGGCGGATAAATAAATAGGTAAAAAGTCATCTTTTAAGTCACCGACCGAATATTCCCTTAAGAACGCTAGCTTTCGGCTTCACCCAGTCCGAGGTACACATCCGGCTGACCTGGAAGTAACAATCGCAGAGGTGCTCCCTTTACCTCCTAGCCGAACAATCGAGAACGTAGGGGTAAGCACAGGAGCCAGGCAACCCAGCTTGGCCAAAACTTAAGTCATATCGATGCATATAATGGCGAGTAAAAGGTACATGTGGAAGCTTGACACATGTGCTGGGTATGAAACCCTTATAATTGAGCTTCTGTAAAAGAAGCCCCCAGGAATGATGAGTGCGGATGGCACATCATGTGTATGCGAAAAAATGCGAAAATAGGCCCATAAGGGCTTTTTAAATAAAAAGGCATAAAAATAGAAATAAAAGACAACCGAAGTGTAAAAGTTTGGACGGGGGAAGGGGACGAACTCTTAGTCCGGCGCTAGGCATAGAATCGTCGGAGGCGGGCTGCATTCCATGGGTTCGGCTCGAGTCGGTTATCCGACGCATTTCGTAGACGGTATGCTCGGCCGGTCAGGACTTGATCGATAATGAAGGGGCCCTCCCATTTGGGCTCGAGCCTGTCCTTTTTCTTGTCCGGCAGGCGTAGAACTAGTTCACCAACATTGTAAGTCTTGGCCCGTACTTCTCTGCTTTGATATCTTCGGGCCTGCTGCTGATAAAATGCGGAACGAGCCTTCGTGACGTCACGTTCTTCCTTCAATGTGTCCAAGTTGTCCTGCCGATCAAGCTCGGCCTCTCTTTCCTCATACATGTGCCCTCGAGGTGAGTCATGAATAATGTCACATGGCAAGACTGCCTCTGCGCCGTATACCATAAAAATGGTGTGAATCCGGTAGTAGGTTAGGCGTTGTCCGCAGCCCCCAGAGTACGGAGTCGAGCTCCTCGACCCAGTGCGTGTCAGATTTAGTAAGTGACCGCACTAGTCTGGGTTTAATGCCGCTCATTATTAGACCATTTGCTCGTTCCACTTGACCGTTGGTTTGAGGGTGATAGACTGAAGCGTAGTCGAGCTTGATGCCCATATTTTTGCACCATGACTTGACCTCGTCGGCTATGAAGTTCGTGCCGTTGTCGGTGATGATGCTATGGGGGACTCCGTAGCGGTGTACTACCCCGGATATAAAGTCTATCACTGGTCCGGACTCTGCCGTTTTGACCGGTTTGGCCTCTATCCATTTGGTGAATTTATCCACCATGACCAATAGGTATCTGTGCTTGTGGGTTCCCCCTTTTAGGGGTCCAACCATATCAAGCCCCCAGACCGCGAACGGCCAGGTAATGGGTATAGTTTTGAGGGCGGTGGGCGGCATGTGGCTCTGATTAGCAAAGAGCTGACAGCCGACGCATTTCTGGACTAAGTCCTGAGCATCTGCCCGGGCCGTCGGCCAATAAAATCCTGTACGGAATGCCTTTCCTACAAGGGCCCGGGCTGCTGCGTGGTGTCCGCCTAGTCCGGCGTGAATTTCCGCCAGGAGGCTTCGCCCTTCCTCTTCGGAGATACACCTTTGAAGGACTCCGGTTGTACTTTTCTTATAAAGTTCTCCCTCATGGACCTTGTAGGCTTTCGATCGCCGGACTATGCAGCGGGCCACGTTTTGGTCTTCGGGAAGTTCCTGCCTAAGCAGGTAGGCTAGGAAAGGTTCTGTCCAGGGGGCGATTACTGCCATTATAACGTGGGCTGAGGGTGTTATGTCATCGGCTGAATCGCCGATTGGCGCGGTTTTTTCCGGTTTGTCACTTCCGGACTCCTCTTCCCATAGCACGGATGGCTTGAAGAGCCGTTCCAGGAAGATATTTGGAGGGACAGCATCACGTTTTGCACCAATGCGTGCCAGAACGTCGGCCGCTTGGTTATTGTCTCGGGCTATGTGATGGAATTCAAGTCCTTCAAACCGAGCTGACATTTTTAGGACAGCGTTGCGATATGCTGCCATTTTCGGATCCTTGGCGTCAAAGTCTCCGTTTATTTGGGATATTGCAAGGTTTGAATCCCCGCGCACCTCTAGGCGTTGAATGCCCATGAAGACTGCCATCCGGGGACCATGTAACAGGACCTCGTATTCGGCTGCATTGTTGGAGAACGTGTACATTATTTGAAGTACATACTGGACTGTATCTCCGGTTGGGGACGTCAATACGACGCCAGCCCCCAGTCCGGTCAACATTTTAGAGCCGTCGAAATGCATAGTCCAGTTGGAGTATGTGCCGTACTCTTTAGGGAGTTCGGCTTCGGTCCATTCGGCGATGAAGTCAGCCAAAACTTGTGACTTTATAGCTCGCCGACGTTTGTAAGTTATATCGAATGGTAAGAGCTCAATGGCCCATTTTGCAATCCTGCCCGTTGCGTCGCGGTTATTTATAATGTCATTGAGTGGTACTTCAGAGGCCACTGTTATCGAACACTCTTGAAAGTAGTGCCGAAGCTTCCGGGACGCCATGAACACCGCATATGCTATCTTCTGATAGTGCGGGTAACGGGATTTGCAGGGGGTTAACACAGTGGATACATAATACACTGGTTTTTGCAGAGGGAATTTGTTCCCTTCCGTCTCTCGTTCGATGACGAGGACCGCGCTTACAACTTGATGCGTTGCTGCGATGTATAATAACATTGGTTCGCCCAGATTGGCCGCAGCTAGGACCGGATTTGTTGCCAATATGGCCTTTATTTCTTCGAGTCCGGCCGTGGCGGCATCTGTCCACTCGAAGTGTTCGGTGCGCCTGAGGAGGCGATATAAGGGCAACGCCTTTTCTCCTAGGCGGGAGATAAAGCGGCTTAGAGCTGCCACGCATCCTGTTAATTTTTGTATTTGTTTGAGGTCTTTTGGAATGTCCAACCGTGACAAAGCTCGGATTTTAGCCGGGTTTGCTTCGATTCCTCTACCGGACACGATGAAGCCCAGCAGCTTTCCGGCTGGTACACCGAAAACACATTTTTCCGGATTCAACTTGATGCCGTATGCTCTGAGGTTGTCGAACGTGAGCCTCAAATCGTCTACTAGAGTTTCGACATGTTTTGTTTTGATGACTACGTCGTCTACGTATGCCTCGACTGTTTTGCCGATCTGGGTAGCCAGACATGTTTGAATCATGCGCTGATATGTTGCGCCGGCATTTTTAAGTCCGAAGGGCATCGTGTTGAAGCAGAATGGTCCGTAAGGGGTGATGAATGCCGTGGCGGCTTGGTCTGCTTCCGCCATCTTGATTTGATGGTAACCAGAGTATGCGTCGAGGAAACACAATGAATCGTGCCCCGCGGTAGCATCGATAATTTGGTCGATGCGGGGGAGAGGGAAGGGATCCTTTGGGCAAGCCTTATTGAGGTCTTTAAAATCGACACAGAGGCGCCAGGATCTGTCCTTCTTTGGTACCATTACCAGATTTGCTAGCCAGTCCAGATGTTTGATATCTCTGATGAATTCGGCTTCCAATAGTTTGGCTAGCTCTTCTCCCATTGCCTGTCTTTTGGGTTCGGAAAATCTTCGAAGAGCCTGTTTGACTGGCTTAAATCCTTTTAGGATGTTTAGGCTGTGTTCTGCCAATCTGCGTGAGATTCCGGGCATATCCGAAGGATGCCAGGCGAAAATGTCCCAGTTTTCCCGAAGGAATTCGCGTAGTGGGGCGTCTACTTCGGGGTTCAATTGTGCCCCAATGGAGGCCGTCTTTGTTGGGTCCGTTGGATGGACCTGGAATTTTGTTATTTCATCTGCTGGTTTGAAGGAGGTGGACTTGGATCTTTTATCGAGTATCACATCGTCCCTGTTCACCGTGGAGCGCAGCGCGGTGAGTTCTTCTGCCGCTAAGGCTTCGGATAGTGCCTCGAGGGCTAGTGCGGCTGTCTTGTTTTCGGCGCGGAGTGCTATGTCCGGATCACTAACGAGAGTGATTATTCCGCTGGGCCCAGGCATTTTGAGCTTCATGTACCCGTAATGAGGTACCGCTTGAAAGATTGTGAATGCCTCTCGTCCTAATATGGCTTGACATCCGCTGCTGAACAGGGCCACTTGGAACGTGACTTCTTCGGATCTGTAATTGTCCGGCGAGCCGAACACCACATCGAGTGTGATTTTTCCAGTGCAGCGCGCTTCCCGGTTGGGGATTATTCCTCTGAAGGTTGTGCTGCTTTGCTCAATACGGCTCCAATCAATTTCCATTTTTCGCAGAGTTTCCTCGTAAATGAGGTTTAGTCCGCTGCCGCCATCCATGAGGACTTTTGTCAGTCAAAAGCCGTCCACTATGGGACTAAGTACCAGTGCAGCTGGCGCTCTGGCTGTTCAGAATTTAGGCTCGTCGCTGGCGTTGAAGGTAATAGCTGTGTCGCTCCATGGATTTGCTGTTGCTACTTGGTAGACTTCAGCGAGTCCGCGGATTGTTCGCTTTCGCATATTGTTTGATGCGAAGGTCTCGAAGACTGTTGATACCGTACTGGTATTGTTGGAGTGGTTTCCTGGAGCTAGAAGCTCCTCGCCACTTTTGGCCACCTGCCGTAATATCCAACATGCTCGAAGGCTATGTGTTGAGACGGCTCCCTCTGTACTATGAAACTTACAGGGTCCATTGAGCCATCCCTCCAGTACGGTTCCGTGCCCCTTATTGGGTTTTTGCTTTTTCTTTTTTGCATCTTGGGCCCGAGCGTGAGGTACCCTTTTGTTGCGGACTGGGGTTGAGGCCGGATTATCCCAAAACTGGTTTTCGGTTTTCCGGAAACTCTCCATCGCACAGTACTTTCGTACTATGGACGCCAGATCGGCAAAACTTGTAATTTTGCAACGATCGATGGCGTTCAATATTCCCTTGTCCGTGCAATTATTGCGGAAGATTGAGATTGCGTTTTCCTCTCGGCAGTCCTTTATCCTGTCCATAACCAGGAGGAATCTGGCCCAGTAATGGTGTGCTGTTTCAGCAGGCTCTTGCCGTATTAGAGACAGATCGCATATGTCTAGGCGGGTGGGTGGACTGAAGTCCGGATCCCTGCCCATCTTGGGGCTCAAAGGCCAAGGAGTTTCCGAATTTGGAAGCTTGGTTTGCTGGACACAATCCAACGAGTCCGGAGCGATGCATGGTTTTAAGTTCCATGCTTGATCGAAGTCCGTCCCTCCGCGGAAATCCGGCATGGAGGGTTCAGGAATCCAGACATGAATGGTTTTCAATACAGGCGAAGAGTTGCCGTGTTGCTCCTCTACCTCTGCGACGTGGTGGGTGGCCTGGGGAGAGTTAATCTCTCTCAGATCGGTTTTAAGCCCAGTCTGGTTGTAGTCCATAGCGACTCCCAGGGCGGCGATGCGATCCAAGAGCTCGTTAACAGACGAGAGCTCTATTGGATCCAACTGTTCGGCAGCTTTCGGGATGACGCGAAGATTGCTTCTGACGACTTGAGAAGTCATTGTCGAAGCGGCGGCCGGACAGGCGGTCATAAGGAAACCACCTAGCCGGATAGTTTGGCCGGCGGCCAAGGCCCCTTCGGCGAAAACACCGTCTTTGAAGACGGGTGGAGGCATCCGCCCTATCGGTGACGACACAGAGGAACTCTCAATGAAAGCACCAATGTCGGTGTCAAAACCAGCGGATCTCGGGTAGGGGGTCCCGAACTGTGCGTCTAGGCGGATGGTAACAGGAGACGAGGGACACGATGTTTTACCCAGGTTCGGGCCCTCTTGATGGAGGTAAAACCCTACGTCCTGCTTGATTAATATTGATGATATGGGTAGTACAAGAGTGGATCTACCACGAGATCAAGGAGGCTAAACCCTAAAGCTAGCCTATGGTATGATTGTTGTAATGTATGTTGTGTCCTACGAACTAAAGCCCTCCAGTTTATATAGACACCGGAGAGGGCTAGGGTTACACAGAGTCGGTTACAATGGTAGGAGATCTACATATCCGTATCGCCAAGCTTGCCTTCCACGCCAAGGAAAGTCCCATCCGGACACGGGACGGAGTCTTCAATCTGGTATCTTCGTAGTCTTGGAGTCCGGCGGACGATGATAGTCCGGCTGTCCGGACACCCCCTAGTCCAGGACTCCCTCACCCACAAAAACTACCTTTAAAGGAGTAATACCAGGTGTAGAAGCTCGCTGCACGGGCTCAATTACATTGGAGGTCGTCTTTGGTTCGCCGGACAACTTCCGAAGCGAGGACCTGATCTTCGACATCATGCCCTTCCGCAGCGGCTATCACGCACTCTTGGGACGAACCGCATTCGCTCGCTTCAATGCAGTCCCACACTATGCCTATCTCAAACTCAAGATGCCTAGGCCACATGGTGTTATGGCAGTCAATGGGAACATGGAACGCTCCCTCCGTACCAAGGAGCACACCGCGGCCCTGGCAACGGAAGTACAGGGTGGCCTTCTCAAGCAGAACATCAATTCAGCGGCCAAGCCCCCGGACACTATTAAACTAGTCTGGACTACTCTGTGCCATGACAGTCCGGCTCGTCAGGAGCTCGACTAGCAATTAGGCCTCCGACTCTGTCCTGACCGAATTGCGGCATATGTACCGCACGTACATAACTACGCACTAAAAATACCATGGGCAAGGACAAAGGCATAGCACAATCATGGTCCAACATACGACTCGACCTTACCTGGACCCTCATCCTTTCACTTTTCTTTCTATCCCTTTCAGGTTTCTTTTTCACGGGCCCCTCACAAAGGCCTAATAGTCAATCTTTCGAAGGATAAACATACCAAGGAGGAAAGCAGCATAGACGTGTGGCAGAAATATCTCGATGGCCTTCTTGAAGATTGCTTTACCTGTTCTCAGGACCTGTACGCAGGTTTCCCTTGGTTTTGGCATGTTAAATGGCCGTGGCGCTTATCGCATCATCTGTACAAGTATGATTTAACGTATTAATCACCATGATGGAAAAAGTTCTTCGGCTCAACCTATATGGTCCTGGCTTACTTCTCATTCCATATTTTACTATTTTTGTCGATTACCCTGTACAGTTCGGCACGACTTACCTCGCCAGGGGCTCTATTGAGCTTCCTACGTGTACGACAAGTCCAAATACTTTTTACAGTAATAATTCGGCACCCCGAATATTACATTATATGCATCGGCTCCGAATCATGTCTTTGGTCAATAGTTGGGTTGCCTGGCTCCTGTGCTTGCTACCTTATGTTCCGTCCTATCGGCTAGGGTAGTAAAGGGAGAACTACTGCGATTGTGTTTCTGGTTCACCCGGTTAAGCACCTCTGTAGAGAAAGCCAAAAACTGACTATCATGATAAGGCGAGAGCTGGTCAGCTATTCGGTGGCCACATTCAAATCTCTTGCAATTTTTTCCGCTTTACGCGAAGGATCGGTTCTTAACCGATCAGGTGTCTACGGCGCCCTAGTCCGGATAAACGAATACTGACTAGGGGCTGCGCCTACACTTCTATTGTCAAACTCCTATGGCTAAGCGAGGGATGAAGCCATATAATCCGATTGCCTGGTTCACAGCGCCTACACTTCTATTGTCAAACTGCTGGGCATGGCTTCGGCAAGCCATAGACGGATTATTGAATCCTTCACGGCCAATCCGGTCACCCTATGCAGTTCGGTCAGCTGTTTCAGCTGATCGGTGAGGGACACCGGATGCTCTAGCGCAAGATATTGCAACCAGAACAATTTCTCTGTTGAGCTCCCCTCTTCGGCCCGGAAGAACTCCGCCGCATCAGCAACACTGTGGGGCAGATCCGATAAAACTCCTGGCGAACTCCAAATCCGGGTCAGTAAGAGGTACCTTTTCTGCACAAATTTTCTTTGCATAATAAATGTCTTACCCACCGCAATTTGCTTGGCCTCTCTAATTTCCTGTAAAGCGCCCTGGGCTTCCTCCCGGGCCTGTTGTGCACTTTGGAGGGCATTAACAAGTTCGGCCTCTTGGTCCGCAATCTTGGGCTCCAAGGACTCCCACCTCTCTGTGGCGTCCTTGAGCTCCCGCTGCACCTCCTCGACCCTCGCCTCATGTTTTTTGCGGGCGGCTTCAGCCTTCTCCGCTTTATTTTGTGCCTCGGTCAGCACGCTCTTAAGGGGTTCCACCTCGGCTGCACTCCCTAGGAAGTGTCATCATGACATGATCAGCACTATAACACAAACAACTCATCTCCTTTTAAGATTTTCATAGGCCCTTGCATACCTTGCCTTTCCTCTAGTTGTTTCTTGACACGTCCGAGCTCGTCATCGGCCTGCTCCAGTCTCTACTTCAGTTCGGAGACTTCAGCAGAAAGGGCGGTCGCCGCAAGCATTGACGCATGTTTATTCATATTGACATACACATTAGTCTCCTGCGAAAAATATCCGATCCTTTGTTCGGCTTTTTGCAAACCGGACAGAGTCTCAGGGGCAACTGTCTATACTAAGGCATTTCTTTTTGCATAATCACACCGCATACCTCAAAGCCTGTTAGAAGGCTCGCGCAGGCTCCGGTCAGTCCGCTTTTGGCATATTGAACCCTTTCAACCACCGTACCCATGAGCGTATGGTGTTCCTCCACAATGGAAGCACCTCGAAGTGCTTCCAGGAGATTATCCGGTGCCTCTGGAAGGACAGAGGTCAACGGTGGAATAGGCGCAGCTCCTCCATTCGAAGGAGGCTGCTTACCTGATTCCGGAGCCGTGTAGGCCTCCGGGATAGTATTCGGCTGGGGGCCAAATTGGATATGACCCCCATCGCCAGTCTCCAAGGGGATCTGCTCCCCGATGGGTCCGGTAGCCAAGGTATCACCCTCTGGCACCACCTGGATGGTCTCCCGTACCTCTCCCTGCCCTAGGAATGTCCTTTGGGACAACACTTCATCATCGTCCATAGTCTTGGGGGAGGAGGCCAGCAGAAGTGACTCGCTATCCATCACGTTTGGATCCAGCAAATTCCCCGAAGATGAGGATCGCCGGGGGTGGACGCGAGCCAGACTGCGACACTCAAATGAACATGTTAAAGCCACAAAATAGGAAGTGGGATATGTATGTACGTAAATTCCTTTGAGTACTTACGATTCGGCCAGGGGCTTCTGCCTGGGACGCCACTTGGGGCTGCTATCGGTGTCTGATTCAGAATCGCCCGTAAGGGAGGTTTCCCCTTCTTGGATGCCTCCGCCTCCAGGTCTGTGGAGGCCGCCCTCTTCTTTCTTCCCCCCTTAGGGGGAGAGTTGCTTTCCTCTTCCTCCTCCTCGTCGCTTTCGGCGGGAGAGGAGTGTGTTTTGGCGTCTTCGGACGCCGTCTTCGAAATGCCTTTACGGCGGGGGCCGCCTCTTGCCCCCTGGCCTTTCTTCTTGGACTTCTTCTTCTCTAGTGCCTTGTAAGGCGCCGAACCAGCATCTTTGTCATAAGTGGGATAGCTTGGTTTTCGGGCAGCGAAGCCGGACACTGAATCCGCTCCGCCTTCTTTATCCAGCCCTGAAAAGACAAACGGAGAAGCTTAGACATCTCCCTCATGTGCACAGATAGAGGATACACCATGAAATATGGAAAACCTACCGCGCTGGCTGGATGAGTCAGGTCATGGACGCGGTCCTCGTTCATCTTTGGCCATGATTGCTTGGCCTTGAAAAGCACCTCCCACATACCTTTGTGCGTAGCGCTGAAGAACTATTGCAAGGTCTGGTGCTTGGCCGGATCAAACTCCCATAGATGGCAAGTCCAGCTCTAGCAGGGAAGGATCTGGTGAACAAGCATCACCTGGATCACATTGACAAGCTTGATGTTCTTGTCCAGCATGCTCTGTATGCGCGTCTGCAGTGCCTTCACCTCCTCTGGCGCCACCCAGTTCAGGCCATTTTTAGCTATGAGGTAAGCCGCATTGGTGTCCCAGACATGAATTCGGGTGTCGCGACCCAAGTAGTGTCGCGGGGCTCAGCGATGTAAAACTAGTGTTGCTTCCACCCCTTGACGGTCTCCACAAAGGTGCCTGTGGGCCATGTGATGTTGGACAGTTTGCTCACCATGGTGCCTCCGCACTCTGCATGTTGACCATCCACCACTTTCGGTTTCACATTGAAGATCTTCAGCCATAATCTGAAGTGGGGTGGGACGCGGAGAAAAGCCTCACACACGACAATAAATGCCGAGATGTTCAGGAAGGAATTTGGGGCTAGATTGTGGAAGTCTAGCCCATAGTAGAACATGAGTCCGCTGACGAAATGGTGGAGAGGGAACCCTAGTGCACGGACGAAGTGGGGGAGGAACACTACTCTCTTGTGGGGTTCTGGAGTGGGGACGATCTGGCCCTCGGCCGGAAGCCGGTGAGCGATTCCCGGGCCAAGTACCCCGCCTCCCGGAGCTCCGTAATGTTCTCCTCCGTGACGGAGGAGGCCATCCACTTGCCCTACGCTCCATATCTGGACATGGTCGAAGTGCTTTTTGGGGGCGGAAAGGATGGATGCTCGAGTTGTGGACCTTGAGGGCAGATGGGATGAGAGGAAGAAAGCGTGGGTGAAAGAATGGATCTTTACCCTCTTATAAAGGCAGTGAATGTCAAGAGCCTCCTCGCTAGCCTTAAAACTCGTCTGTTCCCAAAGGGTCATGCGGACGGCGCGTTTGGATTACCCACACCCGTATTGATGAGAATCCCGCAATAAGGGGACATGATCTCTGCTTTGACAAGACATGCCAATGAAAAACGCATCTCAAAACATGGAGCTGGATGCTAGAAAACAGTTCGAAAAAATGACCGGGCGGGGATGTAACGTCATGCCACGGGAGCTGTCAACTGATGGGGCTTGTTAAATATTATACTCTTTTCGGTTGTGTGTGGTACCTATTTAACAGATCCGGACACGCCTTCTTTGGACTACTTTGAATGTTCGAAGGAGGAACCCGCCTTGCAACGCCGAAGAAAATCTGCGCGCCGGACACATCGTCATTGAAGCCTGGTTCAGGGGCTACTGAGGGAGTCCTTGATTAAGGGGTCCTCGGGTGTCCGGACTATGTGATGTGGGCCGGACTAATGGGCTGCAAAGATACAAGACAGAAGTCTCTCTCCTCTGTCCAGATGGGACTCCCCTTTGCGTAGATGGAAAGATTGGCGTTCGGATGTGAAGATTCATTTCTCTGTAAACAGACTTTGTACAACCCTAGCCCCTCAGGTCAGTCCCTGCAACGTTGACAAACCCGACGGCTGAGCTCTGTCTAGCGGGCCGGTCCCGTTCACGTCACCTCCTGGGGTTGTTGGTGTTTGGCCTTCTCATGCAATATCCTCAGGAGATTCACTCGGCGCAGGCTACCTGACCATCTCGTGGGATCCTTGCAAATGCTCCGAAACATAATTCAGGTGCAACCCGCCTTGAGGTAGGGCCTCGTGAGTCCCGCGCTGGCTCACGAGTGCCCATACACACCTCCTCCAGTCCTGCCGTGCAAGGAACGTGCCGGGACGGGATGGAGTCCTGCATTAGGGGGTCCTCGGACCGCCGGACTATATACTTATGTCGGACTGCTGGACTATGAAGATACAAGATTGAAGACTTCGTCCCGTGTCTGGGTGGGACTCTCCTTTACATGGAATGCAAGCTTGGCGATTCAGATATGTAGATCTCCTTCTCTGTAACCGACACTCTGTAACCCTAGCCGCCTCCGGTGTCTATATAAACCGGAGGGTTTAGTCCATAGGACGAGAACAATCAGAATCATAGGCTAGCTTCTAGGGTTTAGCCTCTACGATCTCGTGGTAGATCTACTCTTGTAATACTCATATCATCAAGATCAATCAAGTAGGAAGTAGGGTATTACCTCCATCGAGAGGGCCCGAACCTGGGTAAAGTTTGTGTCCCCCGCCTCCTATTACCGTTAGCCTTATACGCACAGTTCGGGACCCCCTACCCGAGATACGCCGGTTTTGACACCGACATTGGTGTTTCATTGAGAGTTCCATTTGTATCATCATGGTAGGGCTTGATGGCTCCTTCAATCATCTACAACGACGCGGTCCAGGGTGAGCTTTTCCTTCCCAGACAGATCTTCATATTCGGCGGCTTCGCACTACGGGCCAACTCGCTTGGCCATGTGGAGCTGATCGATAGCTATGCCCCTGGCCATCAGGTCAGGTTCGGAAGCCTGAATTACACTGCCGACATCCGTAGAGACTTGATCTTCGACGGATTCGAGCCCATAACAGGTGCACCCTACAGTCACGATGAGCATGACCTAGATCTGCCGTTGGACGGTGTTCAGGAGATCGCACCTGCAGCTGCCCTGGCTTTAAATCTGGAGCAGATCGTTGTCGGTGTCAAAACCGGCGGATCTCGGGTAGGGGGTCCCGATCTGTGCATCTTAGGCTGATGGTAACAGGAGGCAAGGTTCACAATGTTTACCCAGGTTCGGGCCCTCTCGATGGAGGTAAAACCCTACTTCCTGCTTGATTGATATTGATGATATGAGTAGTACAAGAGTAGATCTACCACAAGATCGTAGAGGCTAAACCCTAGAAGCTAGCCTATGATGATTATGATTGTGATCGTCCCTCTAAGGACAAACCTCTCCGGTTTATATAGACACCGGAGAGGGCTAGGGTTTACACGGAGTCGGTTACAAGGAAGGAAATATAATCTGGATCGCCAAGCTTGTCTTCCACGCAAAGGAGAGTCCCATCCGGACACGGGACGGAGTCTTGAGTGTTGTATCTTCACGCTCCAATAGTCCGGACGAAGTATATAGTCTGGCTGTCCGGATATCCCCTAATCTAGGACTCCCTCAGTAGCCCCTGAACCAGGCTTCAATGACGATGAGTCTGGCGGGCAGTCTTGTCTTTGGCATTGCAAGGCGGGTTCCATCTCCGAATACTCCAAAGTACCTGTTACAACGAATAGTGTGCGGCTTCCCATCAATGTTATACTCCTCGGCTTCTATGCCTCAATAATGACCCTTTCCACGTGTTGAGCGAATGCGAGGAGCCGAGGCATTTTTGCATTTGCCACCCCCTGGTCTGGAAGGTTGACCGTCTATTTGAGGAGACGGGGATTCTCAGATCCAAACCTCATCCTCTTCCCTCGAGCAAGCATCTAATAGAGCGCTCCGGAAAAACCATTCCAACATGGCCGGTCGCCGCAGCTCTTCTTCTCGCTCTCCTCGCTCGAAGCCGGGTGAATGGGAAGAGTGTTCAGTTCCCCACAGCCGTTTGATAGAGTTATAGACCCAAGGGTTTCTCCCACCGGCGTTCATGGTCCCCGTCCGAGCCGGATAGCCACTTATAATGGTGGGGAGCAAGCGGAGGGATCTCCTAATCCTTCTCCAGAGGAGCGAATATGCCTCATCCCGCATCTGCTAAGGGGCGTTGGGTTTCCTATCCACCCATTTCTTCGCGGGCTCCTGGAGTTCTAGGCCTCCAGTTGCACAACTTCACCCCTGCCTCCGTGCTGCATATAGCAGGATACGTCGCCCTTTGTGAGCTATTTCTAGGCTGCGAGGCTCACTTTGGGTTATGGAAGAAGCTGTTCTATCTTGTCCCTCGCAACCAGGGAGAGTCCCTATGTCAAGTGGGCTGAGCCGAAGTATGGCGCATCGCCGAGACCGGATACCTATCCGGCACTCCCAAGAAGGCACCGGAGAACTGGCCTTCGGAGTGGTTTTATGGTGACGACGTTCCCCTTCCGGATCCAGTCCGAACAGGTCTCCCTAAGTTCAATAACACTTCGCCGAAGGCGCATCGAAGCTGGGGCCCTCGGGGCTCCCAAGAGGAGGATACCAGAGAAATACACTTTCTGATGAGCCGGATAAAGTTACTGGCCAAATCCGGGCTGACGATAGTCGAGGTCATGGCAATATGCGTAATGTGGGGAGTGCAGCCGCTTCAGTATCGGGAGAAGCCTGATGACCCAAAAGTATAGGGGATCTATCGTAGTCCTTTCGATAAGTAAGAGTGTCGAACCCAACGAGGAGCAGAAGGAAATGATAAGCGGTTTTCAGCAAGGTATTCTCTGCAAGTACTGAAATAAGTGGTAACAGATAGTTTTGTGATAGGATAAATTGTAACGAGCAACAAGTAACAAAAGTAAATAAAGTGCAGCAAGGTGGCCCAATCCTTTCTGTAGAAAAGGAGAAGCCTGGACAAACTCTTATAATAGGAAAAGCGCTCCCGAGGACACGTGGGAATATCATCAAGCTAGATTTCATCACGCTCATATGATTCGCGTTCGGTACTTTGATAATTTGATATGTGGGTGGACCGGTGCATGGGTGCTGTTCTTACTTGAACAAGCATCGCACTGATGATTAACCTCTATTGCAAGCATACGCAACTACAACAAAAGTATTAAGGTAAACCTAACCATAGCATGAAACATATGGATCCAAATCAGCCCCTTACGAAGCAACGCATAAACTAGGGTTTAAGCTTCTGTCACTCTAGCAACCCATCATCTACTTATTACTTCCCAATGCCTTCCTCTAGGCCCAGATAATGGTGAAGTGTTATGTAGTCGACGTTCACATAACACCACTAGAGGTTAGACAACATACATCTTATCAAAATATCGAACGAATACCAAATTCACATGACTACTAATAGCAAGACTTCTCCCTTGTCCTCAGGAACAAACGTAACTACTCACAAAGCACATTCATGTTCATAATCAGAGGGGTAATAATGTGCATAAAGGATCTGAACATATGATCTTCCACCAAATAAACCAACTAGCATCAACTACAAGGAGTAATCAACACTACTAGCAACCTACTAGCATCAATCCCGTACTTGGAGACAAGAATTGGATACAAGAGATGAACTAGGGTTTGGAGATGAGATGGTGCTGGTGAAGATGTTGATGGAGATTGCCCTCTCCCGATGAGAGGAGCGTTGGTGATGACGATGGTGATGATTTCCCCCTCCCGGAGGGAAGTGTCCCCGGCAGAACAGCTCTACCGGAGCCCTAGATTGGTTCCGCCAAGGTTCCGCCTCGTGGCGGCGGAGTCTCGTCCCGAAAGGTTCTCTTCTATTTTTTCTCATTGAAAGACTTCATATAGGAGAAGATGGACGTTGGAGAGCCACCAGGGGGCCCACGAGGTAGGGGGGCGCGCCCAGGGGGGGCGCGCCCCCCACCCTCGTGAGCAGGGTGTGGGCCCCCTGGCCTTCATCTTTGGCGACGATTTTTCTTTATTTATTTTAAGGTATTCCATGGGGTTTCATGACTTTTGGAGTTGCGCAGAATAGTCCTTCAATATTTGCTCCTTTTCCGGCCCAGAATTCCAGCTGCCGGCATTCTCCCTCTTCATGTAAACCTTGTAAAATAAGAGAGAATAGCCATAAGTATTTTGACATAACGTGAAATAACAGCCCATAATGCAATAAATATTGACATAAAAGCATGATGCAAAATGGACGTATCAACTCCCCCAAGCATAGACCTCGCTTGTCCTCAAGCAAAAAGCCGATAACAATAAATATTTCCTCATGTTTAGAGGTAGAGGCGTCGATAAAAATAAAATACGGACATGAAGGCATCAAGATTATTTCATAACAGCAACATATATAGAATTTGTCATATGATTACTCATGTTCAAGTGATGATCTTCTCACAAAGCCAAAGTATGAATCAGAAACCTTATTGAGCACCAAAAAATTATACCCTCAGTCATTGAAGCAATTGCAATTTATCATATCATCGGAAAGAGTCTATGTCAGAGCTTAGGAGCAAGTCCACATACTCAACTATCACTTAGTCCTTCATAATTGCTAACACTCACGCAATACTTGTGGTTACGGAGTTTTAACTAGACACAGTGAAAGATAAGGGCTTATAGTTTTGCCCCAAAACCTTTTACCTCAAGGGTAATGTCAACAATAATAATTCATGCTCCCCCACATCCAATTAGATCTATATATATATATATATATCATGTTCTTTCCAACATGCTGAGCTTGCCAAAGGATAAAATAAAAATGGAAAGGTGAAGATCACCGTGACTCTTGCATAATGTAGAGGATAATAATAAAAGATAGGCCATTCGCAGAGGGAAGTAGAGGTTGTCATGCGCGTTTAGGGTTGATGCACAAAATCTTAATGCAAAAGAACGTCACTTTATATTGCCCCTTGTATGTGAACCTTTATTATGCAGTCCGTCGCTTTTATTGCATCCACAACAAGTTCATACAAAGTTTATTTTCTCCGCACTAATAAATCATGCATATTTAGAGAGCAATTTTTATCGCTTGCACCGATGACAACTTACTTGAAGGATCTTACTCAATCCATAGGTAGATATGGTGGACTCTCATGGCAAAACTGGTTTAAGGGTATTTGGAAGCACAAGTAGTAATTCTACTTAGTGCTGAGAATTTGGCTAGCATGAGGGGGAAAGGCAAGCTCAACACGGTAGAGGATCCATGACAACATACTTTATCTCAGATGTAAGAAAACATAACTCATTATGTTGTCTTCCTTGTCCAACATCAAGTCTTTAGCATGTCATATTTTAATGAGTGCTCCCAATCATAAAAGATGTCAATGATAATATATCTATATGTGAAACCTCTCTTTCCTTATTAATTCCTATTAATTGCAACGATGACCAAAGCTATATTTGCCAACTCCCAACAACTTTTAATCATCATACTCTTTCTATGTGGAGTCATTACTTTCACTAAGATCAATATGAACTCTTTGATTCTTTTTATTCTTTTTCTTCTAATCACCCAAGATCATGGCAAAATACTCAAGCCCTTGACTCAACACTAATCTTTATTATATAGCTCACGGACTCGATTACAAAGAAGGATCATAAAGCAAAACTCAAAACTAGATCATGCCATGACTTTATTCTACTAATTCAAGATGCTACTAATAGGATCAAACTAAGAAAAACGGTAAAGATAGGAGTTGTGATGGTGATACGATACCAGGGCACCTCCCCCAAGCTTGGCAGTTGCCAAGGGGAGTGACCATACCCATGTGATTATGTCCTCGGAGGTGATGGAGGTGGTGATGAAGACGGTGGATAATCCCACATTGAGCGTAAAAGCTCCTCCAATTTGTGGATAATGCCCTTGAGCCCAGCAATATGATCCTTCAGCAAAATATTCTCCTATGTGAGATACTTGTTTTGTATGCGGGATAACTCAATCATCTTGAAGGCTTCAAGATCTGTTGGAGTAAAAAGGTTAGGTAAAGGTTGAGGGATGTCTTCTTCTTTCACCACCAGAGCTTGAACCTCCATGGCCTTCTTGATCCCTTCATCCTTGTTGATTTCTTCTGGTTCCTCTCTTTTCAACACTATCTTCAATAGCCAAGCATCCTTGTCTTCGTTGTTGGAGGAGGGAGAAGTCATGGTGCTCTAGACCTGTCAGAAAAACAACTCGAAACAAGAACAGGGGAGATTTGTGTCATACGAGAGTCAAAACCTTCGGGAGTATATATAATGAATTTTTACCGACCAAAATACGTATCGTGCAAGGAAACGGAGTCCGGAGGGCACAAGAGGTGCTCGCGAGGTAGGGGCGCGCCCAGGGGGTAGGGCGGGCCCTCCACCCTCGTGGAGGCCTCGTGTCCTCCCCGGACTACTACTTATTTTTCTATTTTTCTAAATATTCCAAAATGGAGAAATATTTCCTTAAAAATTGCTTTGCAGTCGGTTTACTTACCGTACCACATACCTATTCCTTTTTGGAGTCTAGAACATTCTGGAAAGTGTCATTTATGTATTCCTCCGGGGTTACGGTTTCAATAATATTAATTTCAACATTTATAGGATTACCTGAGATATAGTGTTTGATCTTTTGACCGTTTACCACCTTCGGATTTGTGCCTGTGAAGTTGTTGGTTTTTATGGCACCGGAACGATAGACTTCCTCAATAACGTAGGGACCTTCCCATTTGGAGAGAAGTTTTCCTGCAAAAAATCTTAATCGAGAGTTGTATAGCAATACATAATCACCTACATTAAACTCACGCTTTTGTATCCTTTTGTCATGCCATCTTTTAACTTTTTATTTAAACAACTTGGCATTTTCATAAGCTTGGGTTCTCCATTCATCAAGTAAGCTAATATCAAACAACCTCTTCTCACTGGCAAGTTTGAAATCATAGTTGAGCTCTTTAATAGCCCAATATGCCTTATGTTCTAGTTCGAGAGGTAAATGACATGCTTTTCCATAAACCATTTTATATGGAGACATACCCATCGGATTTTTATATGCAGTTCTATAGGCCCATAATGCATCATCAAGTTTCTTGGGCCAATTCTTTCTAGACCTATTGACAGTCTTTTACAAAATTAATTTGAGCTCTCTATTGCTCAATTCTACCTGACCACTAGACTGCGGGTGATATGGAGATGCAATTCTATGATTAACGTCGTATTTAGCAAGCCTCTTACGGAAAGCACCATGAATAAAGTGTGAACCACCATCAGTCATTAAGTATCTAGGGACCCCAAACCTCGGAAAAATAACTTCCTTAAGCATTTTGATAGAAGTGTTATGATCAGCACTACTAGTTGGAATAGCTTCTACCCACTTAGTAATGTAATCAACAACAACTAAAATATGAGTGTATCCATTAGAAGTAGGGAAAGGTCCCATATAATCAAAGCCCCAAACATCAAATGGTTCAATAACAAGTGAATAATTTATAGGCATTTCTTGACGTCTACTAATATTACCAATTCTTTGACATTCGTCGCAAGACAAAACAAACTTACGGGCATCCTTGAAGAGAGTAGGCCAATAAAAACCGGATTGCAATACCTTATGTGCAGTTCTATCTCCAGCGTGGTGTCCTCCATAAGCTTTGGAGTGACACTTGTGTAGGATCTATTCCGGTTCATGCTCAGGTACACAACATCTAATAACACCAACTACTCCTTCTTTATAAAGATGTGGGTCATCCCAAAAGTAATGTCGCAAGTCATAGAAAAACTTTCTCTTTTGTTGGTAAGTGAAGCTAGGTGGTATAAATTTAGCAACAATATAATTAGCATAATCAGCATACCACGGAGTGCTACGAGAAGTGCTTATGACATTTAATTGTTCATCAGGAAAACTATCATCAATAGGTAGTGGGTCATCAAGAACATTCTCTAACCTAGATAAGTTGTCTGCAACGAGGTCCTCAGCTCCTTTTCTTTCAAAAATATGTAAATCAAATTCTTAAAGCAAGAGAACCCATCTAATGAGTCTAGGTTTTGCATCTTTCTTTTCCATACGATATTTAATAGCAGCATGATCTGTGTGAATAGTTACTTTAGAATCAACAATATAGGGTCTGAATTTATCACAAGCAAATACAACTGCTAAAAGTTCCTTTTTGGTAGTAGCATAATTTCTTTGAGCATTGTATAGAGTCTTACTAGCATAATGGATAACATTTAATTTCTTATCAACTCTTTGCCCTAGAACAGCACCTACAGCATAATCACTAGCATCACACATAATTTCAAATGGTAAACTCCAATTAGGTGGCTGAACAACAGGTGCAGAGACTAATGCTTTCTTAAGTATTTCAAATGCTTCTAAACAATCATCATCAAAGACAAATGGTACATCTTTTTGTAATAAAATAGTCAGAAGCCGAGAGATTTTTGAGAAGTCCTTAATGAACCTCCTATAAAATCCGGCGTGACCAAGGAAACTTATTATACCTTTTATGTCCTTGGGACATGGCACCTTTTCAATAGCATAAACCTTGGCTTTATCAACTTCAATACCTCTTTCAGAAACTTTGTGCCCCAAGACAATACCTTCATTAACCATAAAGTGGCACTTTTCCCAATTCAAGACAAGATTAGTTTCTTCACATCTCTGCAAAACTTGAGCAAAATTGCTCAAGCAATCATCAAAAGAGGAACCATAGACGGAAAAGTCATCCATGAAAACCTCACAAATATTTTCCAAAAGTCAGAGAATATAGCCATCATGCATCTTTGAAAGGTAGCAGGTGCATTACATAAACCGAAAGGCATACGTCAATAAGCAAAAGTACCAAAAGGGCATGTAAAAGTAGTCTTTGATTAATCTTTAGCCGACACAAGTATTTGAGAAAAACTAGAATAACCATCTAGAAAGCAATAATGTGTATGTTTGCATAGTCTCTCTAGCATTTGATCAATAAAAGGTAAGGGGTAATGATCTGTCTTAGTAGCCTTATTTAATTTGCAGAAATCAATTACCATCATGTAACCTGTGATAATTCTTTATCAATTCATCTTTATCATTAGGGACAACAGTAATACCTCCCTTCTTAGGGACACAATGGACATGACTTACCCACTGACTATCAGCAACGGGATAAATTATACCTGCCTCCAGAAGCTTGAGTATTTCCTTTCTTACCACTTCTTTCATTTTAGGATTAAAACGTCGTTGAGGATCACGAACTGGTTTGGCATCAGCTTCCAAATTTATTTTATGTTGGCATAGAGTGGGACTGATGCCCTTAAGATCATCCAGAGTATATCCAATAGCAGCACGATGCTTCTTCAGAGTTTTCAATAATCTTTCTTCTTCATGCTCTGAAAGGTTAGCGCTAATAATGATAGGATATATTTTCTTTTCATCAAGATAAGCATATTTAATATTATCAGGCAACGGTTTAAGCTCAAGCACAGGATCACCCTTGGGTGGAGGAGGATCCCCTAGGATTTCAACAGGCAAATTGTGTTGCAGAATAGGTTCCTGTTTAAAGAATACTTCATCTATTTCCCTTCTTTCATTCATGAACATATCATTTTCATGGTATAGCAAATAATGTTCTAAAGGATCACTAGGAGGTACATCAATAGAATCAAGACCAATAATTTCATCCTTGCTAGGCAATTCTTCCTCATGATGTTGTTTACTAAATTTAGAGAAATTAAACTCATGAACCATATCATCCAAGCCAACAGTAACAACATTCTTTTTGCAGTCTATCGTAGCATTAACAGTATTCAAGAAGGGTCTACCAAATATAATGGGACAAAATCTATCTTGTGGAGAACCAAGAACAAGAAAATCAGCGGGATATTTGGTTTTCCCACACAAGACTTCAACATCTCTAACAATTCCCATAGGTGAAATAGTATCTCTATTGGCAAGTTCAATTGTGACATCAATTTCGTCTAACTTAGCCGGTGCAATATCATGCATAATTTCTTTGAATAAGCCAATGGGTGTAACACTAGCACTAGCACCCATATCACATAAGCCATGATAACAATGATCTCCCATTTTAACAGAAATAACGGGCACGCTTACCACAGGTCTATGTTTATCTCTATCACAGGGTTTAGCAATTCGAGCAGTTTCACCAGAGAATTGAATAACATGCCCATCAATATTATCATAGAAGATATCTTTAACAATAGCAATATTAGGTTCTACTTTGACTGGCTCAGGAGGTGTATAAGTCCTAGTATTGCTTTTACGAACAACAGTTAAAGCTTTAGCATGATCCTTCATTCTAACAGGGAAAGGTGGTTTCTCAACATAAGAAGTAGGAACAATAGGATCATTATAAGTGACTATCTTTTCTTCAACTTTAATAGGTGCAGCTACTTTTACTTCTATGGGAGGATGATATTTAAACCACTTCTCCTTGGGGAGATCAACACAAGTAGCAAAAGATTCATAGAAAGAAGCTACTATCTCAGAGTCAAGTCCATATTTAGTGCTAAACTTACGGAAAATATCGGTATCCATAAAAGATTTAACACAATCAAACTTAGGCGTCATACCTGACTCCTTACCTTCGTCAAGGTCCCAATCTTCAGAGTTGCATTTAATTCTATCCAATAAATTCCATCTAAATTCAATAGTCTTCATCATAAAAGAGCCAGCACAAGAAGTATCGAGCATGGTGCGATTGTTATCAGAAAGCCGAGCATAAATTTTTTGGAGAATTGTCACTTTTGAGAGCTCATGATTGGGGCATGAATATAACATTGATTTAAGACTCCCCCAAGCTTGAGCGATGCTTTCTCCTTCGCGAGGCCAAAAATTATATATATAATTGCGATCACGATGAACAAGATGCATAGGGTAGTACTTTTGATGAAATTCCAATTTCAATCTTTTATAGTTCCATGATCTCGTATCATCACATAGCCTATACCATGTCAATGCGTCTCCCTCCAAAGATAAAGAGAAATCCTTCCTCTTAACAACATCATCGGGTATACCTGCAAGCTTAAATAGTCCACAAATATCATCCACATAGCATAGATGTTCGTCAGGATGCTTTGTTCCATCTCCTGCAAAAGTATTAGCTAGCAGTTTTTCCATCATACCAGAAGGAATCTGAAAAGGAGTTTCACTTTCAGTAGGTTCAGTAGGTTCAGTAGGTTGAGGAGCAACTCTTGGCTCAACTGGACGGGGTGAAGATACCCCGAACAAGCCCCTCAAACAATTACTTTCCATAGTAACAAGTGACAGAAAATTTCAGCACACTAAATAAATTTTTCCTTACCAAATTCCACCGACCAAAGGCGCTTCACTCCCCGACAACGGCGCCAGAAAAGAGCCTTGATGACCCACAAGTATAGGGGATCTATCGTAGTCCTTTCGATAAGTAAGAGTGTCAAACCTAACGAGGAGCAGAAGGAAATGATAAGCGGTTTTCAGCAAGGTATTCTCTGCAAGTACTGAAATAAGTGGTAACAGATAGTTTTGTGATAGGATAAATTGTAACGAGCAACAAGTAACAAAAGTAAATGAAGTGCAGAAAGGTGGCCCAATCCTTTTTGCAGAAAAGGACAAGCCTGGACAAACTCTTATAATAGGAATAGCGCTCCCGAGGACACATGGGAATATCGTCAAGCTAGTTTTCATCACGCTCATATGATTCGCGCTCGGTACTTTGATAATTTGATATGTGGGTGGACCGGTGCTTGGGTGCTGTTCTTACTTGAACAAGCATCCCACTGATGATTAACCTCTATTGCAAGCATCCGAAACTACAACAAAAGTATTAAGGTAAACCTAACCATAGCATGAAACATATGGATCCAAATCAGCCCCTTACGAAGCAACACATAAACTAGGGTTTAAGCTTTTGTCACTCTAGCAACCCATCATCTACTTATTACTTCCCAATGACTTCCTATAGGCCCAAATAATGGTGAAGTGTTATGTAGTCGACGTTCACATAACACCACTAGAGGTTAGACAACATACATCTTATCAAAATATCGAATGAATACCAAATTCACATGACTACTAATAGCAAGACTTCTCCCTTGTCCTCAGGAACAAACGTAACTACTCACAAAGCATATTCATGTTCATAGTCAGAGGGGTAATAATGTGCATAAAGGATCTGAACATATGATCTTCCACCAAATAAACCAACTAGCATCAACTACATGGAGTAATTGTGGGGATCCCGACTCATAAGTCGAGATCACCGAATGCACGTGTACAGTGATCCCAGAGATCAATGCTCACTGAACACACAGAAGCTGAATAACAAGAGTCTTACATCCATACATACCATTCTACACAAGTAGGACCATTATGGTCAAGTCTTGAGTGTATCATCGCAGTGGAAATCTTCAATAACAACTTGGAGCCATGCCATCTGCCTTAACCCTACAGGCATTCTGACTGGGAAGCGTCCTAGCTCGCCTGTTCATCACCGAAGTATTCTCCATCATATCCTATTCTTTCATGCCTGGCCAATAAAATAACCAGTGGCAAGCCAATGAGTACTTTGAATGTACTCGCAAGCAACCCATGTTTTGGTTCAAGGTACAACAATGCATGATATAGGTAAATTTTTGCAGAGAGCTAGTTTTGAGTGCAATGACATGTTCAACAACTTGTAAGACATGCATCAAGAGAATTCAAGTAACCATGAGGACAGGTTACAGATATCAACATAGATAGAGTGGGCACCAACCCAACTCAATCATGTCAAGTCCCTTGACTTGACCCAAGTAGTTTTATCAACACGCACACACACGGTTTATAAACATGTGGACATAGCCCAAGAGCGGTTACCCTACTGTCCTTGACCGTGGACACGGCTATTCGAATAGTTTTACACTCTGTAGAGGTTGCACACTTTACCCACAAGATCCGGGGAACTTCCGTGTCATCCACGACCCGTGATACCTCAAGTACCCGGGGTAAGCACCCGATCACTACCGTTCCCTAGACGACACTAACATGGAGTCCAATCGATTGGTAGTAACCCCCGTGCCTAACATTTCACATCATAAAGTTGTGGAGCCTCGCTCCCATATTCATCACATACCACAAGCACGGGGTACCAACGGTGTGTCCGGTGCCCTGTGAAAATAGTCATGGCCGCCCTACCCGGCACGACCCCGTCCCGAGAGAGCGCACCAACAACTCTCCCGTCACTAGTAATGCGGGCTCCAAGCTAGTATCAGTCTAGGTAATCAATAATGCCCTTTCCCATACAAGGGTAGAGTGGTTGCGCATGTAAGGTTGGAATAACAGTCGCAACTTAAACCAATCCGTTTTGAAAACAACACACACTTGCCTCAGTACACCACTTCGTCATCAAGTGGCTACCCAACTCATCATCTCCCCCGGGCATAAGTGGCACCCGATGGGGTTTTCGAAAAGTCTTTTGAAAATACTTTGTCTCCATGACCATGCATATTCCCGTCCCTTTTTGCGTAGCACTACTTTAGCATCCTATCTACTCCCACCGGCATAACCCTCATAAGAAGGTAGGGTCATGCACAATGCAAGTATCAACGAGGAAGTACAGTGGCAGACCATCAAAGTGGTTACTACCTCATCATGAATCCATTGCAACAACAATATGGTGCTATATGACATGCATAAAAGGGTTTCATAGACATGGTCAAAGGGCTGCTTGCCTGTTTTAACAAGTCTTCGAGGTCTTCAAATATCTCTGGACCAACTCCAAGCATTTCGTCTACTTCGTCAACTATCGTCGAAAGCAACCATAATAAGCAACACAACAAGGCAGGAAATAAAAGTGCTCTAAAAATATGAGTTGGATTTTTCTAGGATACCTCTGGTCATATGAGGAATGACCAAGGTGATTTCATTGGAAGCGGATCAATGGATATTTCTAAACATTTCAATATGATGGAATCAATGGATTTGATGGATCCACAAGTTGTACACAGAATGCCATTTTATAAAAATGAGTAAAAGTACCCATTAATTCAGGCATGATTTTAGAAACATTTAGGAATTGGTTTCACTGGATTTGGAGTTGAAATGAATATAATATGGATTTTTGAAGTGGACTTATGTGGATAAATGACCTTTTTAAAAGGTTCAGTGAAAACCAAGGACAAAAAAATGTCCACTATGGCCTATTAAATAGGACTTGATTTATGGAGTCTCTGGAAATTTGAATCATCAAATTTGGACACTATTTGGATTGTTTATGGATGTAACAAGTTTACAGAAAAAGAAAAAGAAAAGGGAAAGGGGGAGTACCCTTATCCGGCGCACCAGGCGAAAGATAGCAGTGGGCCGGCCCAGCGGTTCAGCTGCGCGGGTGTCAGGGGCGATGTCGAAGGCGTTTTCCAGGGTAGACGCCTTCCCTGAGCGAGGGCGGCAGCGGGCAGAGCCCGTTTCCACTTAAACGAGCGGGGCCCATCCACCGGGTCGCTGACGAGCGGGGCCCGATGCTCAGCCCGTCTCCTACCTCCCGCTCGAACAGAGCAGAGGCAGGGGAGGCAAGGCCGAGCGGGCGCCGGCGTCCTCCCCGGCGGTACCGGCCACCTCCGGCGTCGCCCGGCGTACCGGCGCGCTCAGGAGGCCATGCCACGGGAGGAGGCCCGGGGCTGTCTACGGCGTTCATGGGAGTCGAGTAGGGGGCAGGAAGAGAGAGAGAGGGAGCGGGGAGAGGCCCTGGTGCTCGCGCGTGAGAGGCCGGGCATTGGCTGAGCCGGGCGGCTCTAGGCACGCACCGCATGGGGTGAGAGAGAGGAAGAGACGAGGGGGCCTGCATGGTGGTGTGTTGCGAACATCGAGGCACCTCGACTGGCGCAAGGGGGAGGCTCGAGGTGGTCGGGGGACGCGGCGTCAACGGTTGGGAGCACGCTGACGTGCTCCAGAGCGCGCAAATGGCCGGCACCCGCGGCTTTTCCTCGCATCCTCACGCGCCCACTTGTGTCTGGCAGCTGCAGGGGGCGTAAACAATGTGACAATGGCATTGGATGCCCTGGGGATCCACTGGAGTGAGGAGGGAGGTTGAGAGAGAGAGAAATGGTGTTGTCCAGAGAGGGAAAAAGAGCTTTTCACCCCCATAATCATGGCTCCTCGGGTAGGGAAAGATGCAGGGGTTAGAGGAGGACTTGGAGGGGTTGTGGTGAAAAGGAGAGCTCATGGAGATTAGTGGAAATGGCCAAAACATGCATTTTAAATTTTTCCCAGAAGGTGTTTGATGGTGGTTTGGGAAAGCAAATGGATTCCAAATTATATGAAGATTAACAGGATCAAGTGTCATATAGAAATGGGGTTGATCACCAAGTTGGAGCTCATTTGGAGGAAGTTGACAATGCAACTTTGGTAAACCCTAGAAATTAGCAAAAATGGCTTTACCAAGATTTAGTCATGCAAATCAATTCTCCTTGATGCACGACTTGGTGTAGTGTCATCATTTGAGGTTCTGAACATGCCCACAAAAGTTGAGATCAAAAGGATAAAGTTGCCAATGTAGAGTTGTTCAGATTTGGTTCTGGACAGAAAGGGTTTTGGGGCACTTTGATCAATATAACTTTTTCTCCAACTTGTTCCATTTGGTCTATATGAATGATTAGACCATTTGAGCATGTTCACAAGGTTTGAGAACATTTGGACATGTTTGGCAATGTAAAGTTGCTCAAACTTCAAAATGGACAGAAATGGTTTTGAGGGGATTCCATGGGGTTATACTATTCTCCATGACATGATACTTGGCAAGATCATAAAACATGCCATATTTGACATGCTAGAATTTTCTTGGAATTTTTGGGGAATATTTCCTTTGTAAATATTTCAAAAGCTTGAAATATCCAGAAAGGGTTTTTTTGAGGGATTTGACCAATATTTTGAACATGACCATGTGTTGAAACTCTTATATATGGACAATATATGTCCACTGAGTTTCCCTAGGCTTTTGTCAAGTATTTTTAAAACAATAAAATAATTTTTCCCTATTAAAGACCATTTTTGGCCTTAAGAAAAAGCTTTTAAATAAAATAGGAAAAATAACTTTTAAAATTATATTTTTGTTGTTTTTGGTAGTCCTATACCTAATAGGAGTCAAATATATTTTTGGAAGGATTTTTACTGCCCTTAATTAAGTACTTGCAGTGCAAATCTCAATTCAGGGGTTTTTGGAAAACTACTTTTTGAAAATACTATTTGGCCAAATTATTTTTGTAAGAAATTATTTTTATGTCCTATACACATGGCATGATCATTGGTCAAGGTTTTTGTATCAAGGGGAAGGAGTATAAGAGTTGGAGGATTTATTTGATTTTTAGAGCACTTGCAAACAGCAAACAAAAATCAAATCAAGCAAAGACCAATACACACAAAAGTTTTTGTCAAACCACAATTTATCATGATTTATTAGCTTATGTGTTGTGGCATGAAAACCAGGGTGTGACAGACCTACCCCCTTACAAGAATCTCGTCCCCGAGATTCCCAAACTAGGCGCAGAAAGGGATACAGAAACTTGGATCTGGGGTAGTCTTCACGTCCTCATACTGCTTCTACTTCCGTTTGGTGCTCCATTGAATCTTGAAGTACCCGGTGTTGTAGCTTTGTGTATGATGCTCTCGGTTGATCCAGGTTGTTAAGGGGTCTCTCGTGTTAGGTCAGGTTGAATCGGGCTGGAGGTCGATGGCTCGGTGATCGATGTCCTTGTTAGTGATCGGGCTAGTTAGGAAGTCGAAAACACTTCCGGGGGTATGTCGCGTGGAAAACGCTGTGCATAGTGGTTAACTCTGGTAACTCTAGTTGGTAATCGTCTTTTCTTCGTCTTGCAGTGATCTCGGAGGGGGTTGTTAAATCTTGGAGTGATCTCGAAGAGGGCCGGTGAATCTTGGTGTGGGTCTCCTTGTCATGGAAATGCTTGGTTCCTTAGAGAGGAGTGGCTTGCAGATACACATGGTCTTTGACGCGGAAGTATACTTCTTGAAGATGGTGGTTGGTGTAGTTCTTCCTCCTAGACATGACGATCTTCAGATGTTCCTTGACCAGCTCAACGATTCTTCTTCCGTCTTCGGGTAGACAAGTATGTCATCGAAGAAAGATGACAACTAACTTGTCCAAGCACTCCATGAAGTCTATGGGGTACGTAAAGTGGGTTGAGGCATTGGTGGTGGTCACGGTTGAGTATTGGCCAAATTCTTCTCGTCCTAGGTCCAAAGCCCATGGTCATGATCCAACCATGTTGTGGCTTGGTAGGGCTTAAGGGTTTCAAGGATTCTAGGGTGCGAGTGAACGTTTATCATCTTATCCTTGAGCACAATCTCTGAGATGCCAATAGTCTATCTAGTCCTTTAAACAAATCACATCATATCTCCGATAGCATCATTTTGCATAGGTCAACTCCAGTCATCACTCATGTGATTCATATCCTCATGGCTCCCGAGAGGAGGTCCAACAAAACTATACATGTCAACTATCCCCAAACACATATCTATGCAAAAATAATCCATGCATGGGCAGAATGTACAAACTGCTAAGCTTGAATTAAACATCACAATCCAAGTGTTCAGCTTATTCTTCCAAGGTCCATGTTAGTGCATCTCTATCCTAAGGAAACACGTCGTAAGCCACTCCAAGATCTTGTTTCCTTTCTATGAATCAAATCCAACAGCCCATTAACTTCCATCAATCACTACATAATCCATTTAATTCTACAAATCTAATGGTTAAGGTGTTCCACATGATCTCCTAAGGTTCCTATAATCCCCAGATACTTGAAAGGGCTATTTGCTATAGTCAGTCCACCGATTCCCATAGTCATGGTCAAGTAAACTCCAAGGTCAAGCTCATACAGATTCCCTAAATAAACTCCGACAATTAGTCCAATCTCCTAGTTTATCGTCCACCGGGAAACATGGTATCATGATCGAGATCATTAGTCTAAATCCAATTTACTCCGAACCATGTAGACATACTCAGCATCTATATTCAACTAGAATCACCTACTAAAATCTAAATCTCTTGTCCAACGAGAATTCCTACATGTTCCCCCAAGTCATTTACGTAACATCAACTCTCTCCTATCAATATCCCATGGCTAGGTTAAATCCAAATCCTTCCAAGAATTCCAACTTGCGAACACAATTATTCCACTAAATCCAATTTACTCAGGGGTAATGAAAGCTATGCTAATCTATACTCATGATCCCACCAAGTTCATCTACCAACATCAGAGCCTCATAATCCACCAAATAGTCTCATATAATTCCTCAAGTCATTGATATAAACTCATCAAGTCATTTGTACTTTGTTCCTATATCCTTGAATTGGTCTTCCCTATGGCATCGTTAGTTTTGGTGCTATCTTAGGATGATAATGTGCTCGTTCACTATGTCCACTAGTTCCATAATGAACCCAGTGCTGTGCAAGGTTACTGAGGCTTAACTGTTTTTCATGCAACTTGTGGGTCAAGCACATGGTTAAGTATTCGAGCTGGGGTATATCGTGAAGTCTCGAAGGGTCTAGGGATGGGCTTCTAATCTTGAGGAGTAGACATTCCGCTACTAGGTTGCACTTGGTTGAGGAGGCTGCAACAAAAGTCTTCAGCACTAGTTGGTCGCCAAGGTGGAATCCTTGGTGCATCTTGTCTTCGTGGTCTTTGGTTGATGAGAGAGCTGAGAGGGAAAAGTAAAATAGAGGAGGGGAATGCCTAAAGGGGGTTCTATAGTGCTAGTGCAAAGAAACAGGTGCAAACAGGGCCAAACAAAAGAAACAAGGTGAGGAAGGTGATATAGTCGCATACTTGTCGCCTAGGGCAAAAGTGCGACCTATATCAAAACACAAACAAATAAAAACAAGCAACACACAATCATGGTTCTATTCGAACTATCACACGGACTTGACTGCGCATAGGGGGTACACGACTCATCCTACCCTAGGGGTTCTCGGACTCAGTAGTCGTGCCTTGTGCCTCATGCAGTCTTCTGAGTTTTCCTCAGGTGTTGCTACATCTCTTGTAGTTGTTTGATGAAACAATCCGGGTTGAGCCTGAAGATTTTTCAACAACTTCTCGCCTGTTGAAGTGATGGGGTGAAGGTGGCTCCTCGTAGCTGGCATTGACTCGACCTTCTATTGTCTTCTTAATCATGATGATCCCTTTTTGTCTTCTAAGTCGTCGATGGTACCAGGTAGGTAATCCTTTATGCAATGACATTATCAAGGCGTAATAGAGGTCCATCATGTCGGTTACGTTGATGACAACATCGACACCAAGAGCGGGGGATGAGGAGAACCGTTTTCCTGCTCACTATGGTGAGGCGGACCAAATGGCTAGGTTCTCATCCATTGGTGGTTGCCGATACAACAACGGTAGTGACAGGGTTACTCTATTAGCGATGTATATCATGATCTTGCATATTCTATGCCCTGATCATTGTAGTCTAAGGTTGCATCATCTTGGGGCAGTGTCAAGGGTGTCACCATCTCCTGGGTCTTCAGGTCCACATTCCTCGAGGATGTATCTTCTGTTGGTATCGTCTTGTTGTGATGTCGCCAATCTTGTGTTCAGGAGATGTGGGTGAATGTCTGGCAAGGCATCTTCCTTCTAGATTATTCACGAGGATTACAAGGAATCCAGTGGTCAGGGGCATAAGGGTTCTAGCGACCAAAGGTTTTGAAGGGGAAGAGAACAATAAGGAAAGTATACCATAGTTTTCGAAAAACTGAGAAGGGAAGAGAAGTACAGATAGTTTTGAAAACTAGTAGTAGTTTTGGAAATAGTTTTACCCTAACTAACGACCATGCTAACTAAGGCTTCCTATAGTCAGGATGGCTCTGATATCAGCTCTGTGGGGACCCCGACTCATAAGTCGAGATCACCGAATGCATGTGTACAGTGATCCCAGAGATCAATGCTCACTGAACACACAGAAGCTGAATAACAAGAGTCTTACATCCATACATACCATTCTACACAAGTAGGACCATTATGGTCAAGTCTTGAGTGTATCATCGCAGCGGAAATCTTCAATAACAACTTGGAGCCATGCCATCTGCCTTAACCCTACAGGCATTCTGACTGGGAAGCGTCCTAGCTCGCATGTTCGTCACCGAAGTATTCTCCATCATATCCTATTCTTTCATGCCTGGCCAATAAAAGAACCAGTGGCAAGCCAATGAGTACTTTGAATGTACTCGCAAGCAACCCATGTTTTGGTTCAAGGTACAACAATGCATGATATAGGTAAATTTTTGCAGAGAGCTAGTTTTGAGTGCAATGACATGTTCAACAACTTGTAAGACATGCATCAAGAGAATTCAAGTAACCATGAGGACAGGTTACAGATATCAACATAGATAGAGTGGGCACCAACCCAACTCAATCATGTCAAGTCCCTTGACTTGACCCAAGTAGTTTTATCAACACACACACACACACACACGGTTTGTAAACATGTGGACGTAGCCCAAGAGCGGTTACCCAACTGTCCTTGACCATGGACACGGCTATTCTAATAGTTTTACACTCTGCAGAGGTTGCACACTTTACCCACAAGATCCGGGGAACTTCCGTGTCATCCACGACCCGCGATACCTCAAGTACCCGGGGTAAGCACCCGATCACTACCTTTCCCTAGACGACACTAACATGGAGTCCACTCGATTGGTAGTAACCCCCGTGCCTAACATTTCACATCATAAAGTTGTGGAGCCTCGCTCCCATATTCATCACATACCACAAGCACAGGGTACCAACGGTGTGTCTGGTGCCCTGTGAAAACAGTCATGGCCGCCCTACCTAGCACGACCCCATCCCGAGAGAGTGCACCAACAACTCTCCCGTCACTAGTAATGCGGGCTCCAAGCTAGTATCGGTCTAGGTAATCAATAATGCCCTTTCCCATACAAGGGTAGAGTGGTTGCGCATGTAAGGTTGGAATAACGGTCGCAACTTAAACAAATCCGTTTTGAAAACAACACACACTTGCCTCGGTACACCACTTCGTCATCAAGTGGCTACCCAACTCATCATCTCCCCCGGGCATAAGTGGCACCCGATGGGGTTTTCGAAAAGTCTTTTGAAAATACTTTGTCTCCATCACCATGCATATTCCCGTCCCTTTTTGCATAGCACTACTTTAGCATCCTATCTACTCCCACCGGCATAACCCTCATAAGAAGGTAGGGTCATGCACAATGCAAGTATCAACGAGGAAGTACGGTGGCAGACCATCAAAGTGGTTACTACCTCATCATGAATCCGTTGCAACAACAATATGGTGCTATATGACATGCATAAAAGGGTTTCATAGACATGGTCAAAGGGCTGCTTGCCTGTTTTAATAAAGTCTTCGAGGTCTTCAAATATCTCTGGTCCAACTCCGAGCATTTCGTCTACTTCGTCAACTATCGTCGAAAGCAACCATAATAAGCAACACAACAAGGCAGGAAATAAAAGTGCTCTAAAAATATGAGTTGGATTTTTCTAGGATACCTATGGTCATATGAGGAATGACCAAGGTGATTTCATTGGAAGCGGATCAATGGATATTTCTAAACATTTCAATATGATGGAATCAATGGATTTGATGGATCCACAAGTTGTACACAGAATGCCATTTTATAAAAATGAGTAAAAGTACCCATTAATTCAGGCATGATTTTAGAAACATTTAGGAATTGGTTTCACTGGATTTGGAGTTGAAATGAATATAATATGGATTTTTGAAGTGGACTTATGTGGATAAATGACCTTTTTAAAAGGTTCAGTTAAAACCAAGGACAAAAAAATGTCCATTGTGGCCTATTAAATAGGACTTGATTTATGGAGTCTCTGGAAATTTGAATCATCAAATTTGGACACTATTTGAATTGTTTATGGATGTAACAAGTTTACAGAAAAAGAAAAAGAAAAGGGAAAGGGGGTGTACCCTTATCCAGCGCAGCAGGCGAAAGATAGCAGTGGGCCGGCCAAACGGTTCAGCTGCGCGGGTGTCAGGGGCGATGTCGAAGGCGTATTCCAGAGTAGACGCCTTCCCCGAGCGAAGGCGGCAGCGGGCAGAGCCCGTTTCCACTTAAACGGGCAGGGCCCATCCACCGGGTCACTGAAGAGCGGGGCTCGATGCTCAGCCCGTCTCCTACCTCCCGCTCGAATAGAGCAGAGGCAGGGGAGGCAAGGCCGAGCAGGCGCCGGCGTCCTCCCCGGCGGTACCGGCCACCTCCGGCGATGCCCGGCGTACCGGCGCGCTCAGGAGGCCATGCCGCATCCAACCGTGGGTGGCACTGTCGCCCAGGGCCACCGGGTTGAGTAGGGCGTCGGCCGCGGCGGGCGAGGCCGACGGCGATGGCGGCATTGGTGCTACGGGGCACCGGAGCAAAGGGAGAAGCGGTGAGGGGTTCTGTTGTGGTCAGGGGGTTCGCCTAGTGGAGAAAGGAGGGAAGGAGGAGGAGTGGTGGGTGTGAATTTAGGCGGAGGTCGACGGCAAGGCTCCGACCATGGTGGCGGATGGAGACCGCGAGGAGGGAAGTGGGTTGGTCCATGGGGTACACGGGAGAGGGAGAGAGCAAAGGAGCTCTAGAGGGAGGTCAGGGGCGGCCTTATATGGCGAAGCCACGGCTCACCGTGGACATGGCCTACGGGCACCCGCGGGAATGGCCGTAGTGGCCACGGGAGGAGGCCCGGGGCTGTCTACGGCGTTCGTGGGAGTCGAGTAGGGGGGCAGGAAGAGAGAGAGGGAGCAGGGAGAGGCCCTGGTGCTCGCGCATGCGAGGCCGGGCATTGGCTGAGCCGGGCGGCTCTGGGCTAGCACCGCAGGGGGTGAGAGAGAGGAAGAGACGAGGGGGCCTGCATGGTGGCATGTTGCGAACGTCGAGGCACCTCGACTGGCGCAAGGGGGAGGCTCGAGGTGGTCGGGGGATGCGGCATCAACGGTCGGGAGCACGCTGACGTGCTCCAGAGCGCGCAAATGGCCGGCACCCGCGGCTTATCCTCGCGTCCTCACGCGCCCACTTGTGTCTGGCAGCTGCAGGGGGGAGTAAACAATGTGACAATGGCATTGGATGCCCTGGGGATCCACTGGAGTGAGGAGGGAGGTTGAATGAGAGAGAAATGGTGCTGTCCAGAGAGGGAAAAAGAGCTTTTCACCCCCATAATCATGGCTCCTCGGGCAGGGAAAGATGCAGGGGTTAGAGGAGGACTTGGAGGGGTTGTGGTGAAAAGGAGAGCTCATGGAGATTAGTGGAAATGGCCAAAACATGCATTTTAAATTTTTCCCAGAAGGTGTTTGATGGTGGTTTGGGCAAGCAAATGGATTCCAAATTATATGAAGATTAACAGGATCAAGTGTCATATAGAAATGGGGTTGATCACCAAGTTGGAGCTCATTTGGAGGAAGTTGACAATGCAACTTTGGTAAACCCTAGAAATTAGCAGAAATGGATTTACCAAGATTTAGTCATGCAAATCAATTCTCCTTGATGCACCACTTGGTGTAGTGTCATCATTTGAGGTTCTGAACATGCCCACAAAAGTTGAGATCAAAAGGATAAAGTTGCCAATGTAGAGTTGTTCAGATTTGGTTCTGGACAGGAAGGGTTTTGGGGCACTTTGATCAATATAACTTTTTCTCCAACTTGTTCCATTTGGTCTATATGAATGATTAGACCATTTGAGCATGTTCACAAGGTTTGAGAACATTTGGACATGTTTGGCAATGTAAAGTTGCTCAAACTTCAAAATGGACAGAAATGGTTTTGAGGGGATTCCATGGGGTTATACTATTCTCCATGACATGATACTTGGCAAGATCATAAAACATGCCATATTTGACATGCTAGAATTTTCTTGGAATTTTTGGGGAATATTTCCTTTGTAAATATTTCAAAAGCTTGAAATATCCAGAAAGGGTTTTTGAGGGATTTGACCAATATTTTGAACATGACCATGTGTTGAAACTCTTATATATGGACAATATATGTCCACTGAGTTTCCCTAGGCTTTTGTCAAGTATTTTTAAAACAATAAAATAATTTTTCCCTATTAAAGACCATTTCTGGCCTTAAGAAAAAGCTTTTAAATAAAATAGGAAAAATAACTTTTAAAATTATATTTTTGTTGTTTTTGGTAGTCCTATACCTAATAGGAGTCAAATATATTTTTGGAAGGATTTTTACTGCCCTTAATTAAGTACTTGCAGTGCAAATCTCAATTCAGGGGTTTTTGGAAAACTACTTTTTGAAAATACTATTTGGCCAAATTATTTTTGTAAGAAATTATTTTTATGTCCTATACACATGGCATGATCATTGGTCAAGGTTTTTGGATCAAGGGGAAGGAGTATAAGAGTTGGAGGATTTATTTGATTTTTAGAGCACTTGCAAACAGCAAACAAAAATCAAATCAAGCAAAGACCAATACACACAAAAGTTTTTGTCAAACCACAATTTATCATGATTTATTAGCTTAAGTGTTGTGGCATGAAAATCAGGGTGTGACAGTAATCAACACTACTAGTAACCTACTAGCATCAATCCCGTAATTGGAGACAAGAATTGGATACAAGAGATGAACTAGGGTTTGGAGATGAGATTGTGCTGGTGAAGATGTTGATGGAGATTGCCCTCTCCCGATGAGAGGAGCGTTGGTGATGATGATGGTGATGATTTCCCCCTCCTGGAGGGAAGTGACCCCGGCAGAACAGCTCTGCCGGAGCCCTAGATTGGTTACGCCAAGGTTCCGCCTCGTGGCGGCGGAGTCTCATCCCAAAAGATTCTCTTCTATTTTTTTCTCATTGAAAGACTTCATATAGGAGAAGATGGACGTCGGAGAGCCACCAGGGGGCTCACGAGGTAGGGGGGCGCGCCCAGGGGGGCGCCCCCACCCTCGTGAGCAGGGTGTGGGCCCCCTGGCCTTCATCTTTGGCGACGATTTTTCTTTATTTATTTTAAGGTATTCCGTGGGGTTTCAGGACTTTTGGGTTGCGTAGAATAGTTCTTCAATATTTGCTCCTCAGCCCAGAATTCCAACTGCCGGCATTCTCCCTCCTCATGTAAACTTTCTAAAATAAGAGAGAATAGCCATAAGTATTGTGACATAACGTGAAATAACAACCCATAATGCAATAAATATTGACATAAAAGCATGATGCAAAATGGACGTATCAAAGCCCATGTGGCACTACAACGGGGAAGATGATGCCACCCGCTGTGGCTGTAAAGGTCCGGACTCTGCCACGGCTCTGGCGAGGATATTGTCCGATTTATATAAAGGGGAAGAAGAAGAATTCCTTCACATTAAACCGCGGGACGGGTTTTCTATGTACAACCCCCCAAGATGGGTAAGTCGTCATTCTTTCCCCTGCTTCACTTATTGTGGCGTTCTTCGCGAAGATTATTTACCTCGATATTTCCGAGCAGGAACTGAGGAGGGCCGTAGAAGGAATCTCCAGCCCCTCCCCGCAGCCAGAGGACCCTGGAAGGTCCCTCGATCCAGGGCTCCAAGAGGATCCCGATATTACTGTGGAGCTCGTCAACGGGATATTTTATCAGGCGAGCTGTAATGGTGCCTCAGTGGCTATTATCGCCGACTATCCCGGAGTGCTACCCGCGTCGCGTGTAAGCCAAGCCGAAAACCCTATCCTCCGAAGAGGACTCCTTTCTGATGTCATGCCTTACACCTGAAGTGTCGTGTTTTTATAGAGAAGACGGTCAGAGCGCGGGGCCGAGCCCCTAGGGGCCCGTTGGCAATGGGTGTCCGGATCGGGCAGGCTTAAGAGGAAGGCGGTTAGGGACGAAACGCCGCTACAGAGGTAAGGTAAAAACCTGTTCTGTGATTATTGTATTTGAAATGTAATAGCGCCCTTCGTGTCCTGGCAGGAAGAGGAGTAGCCGGACTATACCAGGGACCCTGCTAATCACACCTCCACCAGCCGGATTCCAGAACAGGCTTCGGGAGAGGAGGCGGACATGGGGCCGATGCCGCATTGTCCTCCGACAGAGGACGCAGATATGCTCTCTGCCACGAATTCTGAAGTAGAGAGCGCCACGAATCACCGGCGCCGCCGGGCCGTACTTCGCAACAACATTGTTTCCGAAGAGGCATTTAATGCTTTCAATTCGGGAGACGCATACATCCAAGCTGCTCAAGGCGGGCTTGCCCGAGCGACGGACCATTATACCAAAGATATATGGGTAAGAAAATTTGATAAGCATGTATAGCAGTAGCCCCTGAGAATTGAAACGGTTGGAACAACTATTTTAAGGATCAATTTATACACAGGTCCTTGTAGATAAGAATGAGCAATCGTCTCGGGAGCTGGAGGAGTGTAAGACCCAGCTGAGGGCCATGGTTGCCAAGTTAGAGGAATCCTAGAAGGCCTCATCTGGTAACATTTGTCTCAATTATACGAAGATGTACCAGTTAGTAAGTGGCTCGTATGATAAGTCTAACAGAAAATTCTACAGACATTCCCAGGGTGAATCCGGAGTTTGTAGGAGTTAACGAGTCACATCTCCAAAGGCAGCTGAAAGCTAGCGAGCGTATTCTTACGCAAGTTAGGCAGGAGAAGAACAATCTTCAAGATGCCAATGTTCGTCTGGACGTTGAAGTGAAAGATGTTCATGCTCAGCTGGCGGACTCCGTAAAGGAGAACAACAGGCTGCGTCGCGGCATTTATTTTAAGTGCCTAGATGAACTGTAGTACAGCTCGGCGAGGAAGCATATTGAAAGAATTTTTACTTGTAGGTATGTTAACGGGACGCCCTAAGGAGGAGATCCCTGTGTCTGCAGGTGATTTACTGCAAGACCTCTCACAACTGCATGAGCGAGCTCGGCAGGTGATGCAGGGCGTTGCTCAGGCCTTGTGGCCATCAAGCTTCCTGCCGAAGGGCATGGGGGAGCTTGTGGATATTCTTCAAGGAGCACGGCGGCGCTTCCGATTGTGGAAGATGTCAGTCGACCAACAAGGTGCAAGAGAAGCCTGGGCTATGGTGAAGACGCGCTGCACCAAGCTGGACCCGAACCATATGGCCGAAGTCGGGCCGGCGGGGCTAGATGGGCAAGAAATTCCCGTGAGTCTGGTGTATGACCAGGTAGCATTAGCCGCAAAGTATTCCCAAATGGATTGTAAGCTAGATAGCATGTTGGATGGTATAGAGGAGGAATATAGTCAGTCCAAGTGACTGTGTAATTCAATGGACATAAGTAGTCCCTAGCCGGATTAAAATCATTTGTCATGGCGGACCTTTTCGCTTCAGCCCCCGGATCCGACAGTCCGGGGTGTATCTGAATACCCGCTCAGTTATGCAGAACCGGGGTATGCATGGAAACCAGGCGTAGGGGTCATAAGTGCTTGAACAGACAAGTACCTAACTAGTTATGTTATATTACATGGATAGGAAGAAACATCTTCCAGGGAGAATAGTTCTGTTAGGGGTTCCTTTCCCTGGGTACGCATGCGATGATGCACATGTCCGGACTGCGAACAGGGACGCAGGATACAGGACTTATGGGGATTTCTGTTGTAATAAACAAAAAACATCTTTTGTTCACCGACCGAATATTCCCTTAAGAACACTAGCTTTCGGCTTCACCCAGTCTGAGGTACACATCCGGCTGAACCGGCAGTAACAATCGCAGAGGTGCTCCCCTTATGCCCTAGCCGAATTAACGGGAACGTACGGCATAAACACAAGAGCCAGGCAACCCAGCATGGCCACATCTCAAGTCATATCGATGCATATAATGGTGAAAAAAGGCACATATGGAAAAAGAATGCATATGTGATGGGCAAAAAGCCATTAAAGTAATTATATTTAGCTTCCGTATAGGAAGGCCCCAGGTATTGCTTACACACATAGTGCGGCCGGACTAATCCGGGCGTCCGTACCGTATTAAATACTTTGTGTGAAGAGGAAAAAAGGTCGAGAAAGGAAAAGGGAGGGAGCATAATTAAAAAGGAGGGGGTAAGGAGACGAACACTGAGTTTGGCGCTAGGCGTAGAATCTCCGGAGTCTGGCCATGTTCCATGGGCTCGGCTCGAGTCTGTTATCGGATGCATTACGTAAGCGGTACGCTCCTCCGGTGAGAACTTTCTCAATGATGGAGGGACATTCCCACTTAGGTTTGAGCTTGTCCTTATTCTTCTCTGGTAGGCGTAGAACGAGTTCGCCAATATTATAGGTTTTGGCCCGCACTTCTCTGCTTTGGTACCGTCGAGCCTGCTGCTGATAGAATGCGGAGTGGGCTTTTGCGACGTCGCGCTCCTCCTCCAGGGCATCCAAGGTATCCTGCCGATCTAACTTGGCTTCCTTCTCTTCGTACATGCACATGCGAGGCGAATCATGTATTATGTCGCAGGGTAGTACTGCTTCCGCACCGTACACCATAAAAAATGGTGTATATCCGGTGGTGCGATTCGGCGTGGTCTGCAACCCCCAGAGTACGGAGTCGAGCTCCTCGACCCAGTGCGTGTCCGACTCTGTCAAGGATCGCACTAGTCTGGGTTTGATGCCGCTCATGATGAGACTGTTTGCACGTTCGACCTGGCCGTTTGTTTGGGGATGGTAGACGGAAGCGTAGTCGAGCTTAATGCCCATTTTGCCGCAGCAAGTTTTCACTTTATCGGCTATGAAATTTGAGCCATTATCAGTGATGATGTTGTGGGGGACGCCGTATCGGTGTACAACCCCGGATATGAAGTCTATCACTGGTCCGGATTCAGCCGTTTTGACTGGTTTAGCTTCTATCCATATGGTGAACTTGTCCACCATGACCAATAAGTATTTTTTCTTATGGCTTCCCCCTTTAAGAGGTCCGACCATATCCAGCCCCCAGACCGCGAAGGGCCAAGTTATGGGGATTGTTTGGAGAGTGGTAGGGGGCATATGACTCTGATTGGCAAAGAGCTGGCAACCGACGCAGTGTTGGACAAGGTCCTGTGCGTCTGCTTGGGCTGTCGGCCAATAGAAGCCTGTACGGAAGGCTTTGCTGACTAGTGCTCGAGCCGCAGCGTGGTGCCCGCCCAGTCCGGCATGGATTTCAGCCAAGAGCTGACGCCCTTCCTCTTCAGAGATGCACCTTTGGATCACTCCGGTCGCACTTTTATTATATAGTTCCCCTTCATGGACTTTGTAAGCTTTAGAACACCGCACGATGCAACGTGCTTCGTTTTGGTCTTCGGGGAGCTCCTGCCTATTTAGGTAGGCCAAGAAAGGCTCAGTCCATGAGGCGATTACGGCCATGATTTTGTGGGCCGAAGATGTTATTTCGGTGGTGGAGCCTCCAATTATTTCTGATGGTTCAGAATCTGGGGGTGTATTCGGATCCGTGCTAGTGTTGCCAGACTGCCCTTCCCATACCACAGATGGCTTGAACAGCCTTTCTAGGAATATGTTAGGTGGGACGGGGTCGCGTTTAGCACCGATGCGGGCGAGAATATCCGCCGCTTGATTGTTTTCTCGAGCCATATGGTGGAATTCGAGCCCCTCGAACCAAGCTGACATTTTGAGGATGGCATTACGGTAGGCCGCCATTTTCGGATCCTTGGCATAAAAGTCTTTGTTTATTTGTGATATTGCGAGGTTTGAATCCCCGCCCACTTCTAGGCGTTGAATGCCCATAGAGACTGCCATCAGAAGACCATGCAACAGAGCCTCGTATTTGGCTGCATTGTTGGAGTCTGTGTATAATATTTGGAGTACATACTGGACCGTGTCTCCAATGGGAGACATCAGGACTACACCTGCTCCCAATCCGGCCAGCATTTTAGAACCGTCGAAGTGCATGATCCAGTTAGAGTGCGCGCCGTACTCTTTAGGGAGTTCGGCTTCTATCCATCCGGCGACAAAGTCAGCCAGTACTTGCGACTTGATGGCCGCCGTGGCTTGTATGTTATATCAAACAGAAGGAGCTCGATGGCCCATTTAGCAATCTGGCCCGTAGTGTCACGGTTATTTATTATGTCATTGAGTGGTACTTCGGAGGCCACTGTAATCAAACACTCTTGAAAGTAGTGTTGTAGCTTCCGGGATGCCATGAAGACTGCGTATGCTATTTTTTGATAGTGTGGGTATCGGGATTTGCATGGGGTGAGGACCGTGGATAGGTAATATACCGGCTTCTGGAGCGGGAATTTGTATCCGTCAGCCTCTCGTTCGACGACGAGCACTGCGCTTACAACTTGATGTGTTGCAGCTATATACAGTAGCATGGGTTCGCCAATATTTGGCGCTGTTAGGACTAGATTACTGGCCAATAAGGTCTTTATTTCGTCCAGTCCGGCTGAGGCTGCATCCGTCTACAAGAAGTGTTTAGTGTGCCGAAGAAGGCGGTAAAGAGGTAATGCCTTTTCTCCTAACCGGGAGATAAAGCGGCTTAAGGCAGCCACGCATCCAGCTAGTTTCTGGATATGCTTGAGGTCTGTTGGGATAGCCAACTGCGACAGAGCTCTGATCTTTGCCGGATTCGCCTCAATTCCTCTATTGGAAACAATGAAGTCGAGCACCTTCCCAGAGGGTATGCCAAAAACACATTTTTCTGTGTTTAGCTTGATGTCGTATGTTCGGAGGTTGTTGAATGTAAGCCTCAAGTCGTCTATTAGGGTTTCCACGTGTCTTGTTTTTATGACCACGTCATCCACATACGCCTCCACTGTCTTGCCGATTTGCTTTTCCTCTCATGTCTGAATCATGCGCTGATAGGTTGCGCCGGCATTTTTAAACCCGAAAGGCATAGTGTTGAAGCAGAAAGGACCGTATGGCGTTATGAAAGCTGTTGCCGCTTGGTCGGACTCTGCCATCTTTATTTGATGGTGTCCAGAGTATGCGTCGAGGAAACACAATGGGTCATGTCCTGCGGTGGCATCGATGATTTGATCGATGCGAGGGAGGGGGAAGGGATCTTCGGGGCAAGCCTTATTGAGGTCTATGAAGACGACGCGTAGGTGCCAGGATTTGTCCTTCTTTGGTACCATTACCAGATTTGCCAGCCAATCCGGATGCTTGATATCTCTGATGAATCCGGCCTCGAGTAGCTTGGCCAATTCTTCCCCCATGGCTTGCCGTTTGGGCTCTGAAAAGCACCTTAGAGTCTGCTTGACAGGCTTGTGTCCTTTTAGTATAATGAGGCTGTGTTTCGCCAGTCTGCGTGGGATGCCCGACATGTCCGAAGGGTGCTAGGCGAAGATGTCCCAATTCTCGCGCAGGAAGTCTCGCAGTGCGGCGTCCATTGTGGGGCTCAACTGTGTCCCGATTGAAGCTGTCTTCATGGGGTCCGTTGGATGGACCTGGAATTTGACTATCTCGTCTGCGGGTTTAAATGAGGTGGACTTGGGTTGCTTGTCAAGTATCACATCGTCCCTGTCCATGGTGGCACGCAGCGTTGTTAGTTCTTCGGCTGCTAGGGCTTCAGATAATGCTTCCAGGGCTAGTGCTGGGGTTTTGTTTTCGGCGCGAAGTGCGACGTCCGGATCACTGGCTAGAGTGATGATTCCATTGGGTCCAGGCATTTTAAGCTTCACGTACCCGTACTGGGGTATAGCTCGAAAGCTTGTAAACGCGTCCCTCCCTAGAAGGGCGTGGTATCCGCTACTGAAAGGAGCCACTTGGAATGTGATTTCTTTGGACTTGTAGTTCTCCAGAGTGCCGAATACCACATCGAGTGTGATTTTTCCCGCACACCGTGCTTCCCGACTGGGGATGATTCCCCTGAAGGTTGTGTCGCTTTGCTCAATGCGGCTTTTATCAATTGCCATCTTGCTGAGTGTTTCTTCGTAGATCAAGTTTAATACGCTTCCACCGTCCATGAGTACTTTAGTGAGTCGAAAGACGTCTAGATTGGGCTAAGGACCAGAGCGGCTGGTGCCCGGACGTTCTGGAATTGAGGTTCATCACTGGCATTGAAAGTTATAGCAGTGTCGTTCCACAGATTTATTTTTTCCACATGGAAGATTTCAGCGGAGCTTCGATGAGCTTGCTTGCGCCTATTTTTTGAGGCAAAAGTCTCGAAGACTGTTAGTACCGTATTGTTTTCTTTGGCGGGATGTTGTTCTGCTTTATGGCTTACAAGAAGATCCTCGCCACTTTTTGCTACCTGCTGGAGTATCCAACATGCTCTAAGGCTATGTGTTGGTGTAGTGTCCGGCGTGCTGTGGAGTTTACATGGCCCATTGAGCCATTCTTCCAATACGGTTCCACGCCCTGGGGTGGGCTTTGGTTTCTTGGGGATTGGATCGGCTGACTTACGAGAGTTTGCCCGTTTAGCTCGGACAAAGGTTTTAGTGATAGACGGACTATCCCAAAATTCTGTTTGGGTTTTCCAGGCGCTTTCCATCACACAGTACTTCTGTACTATGGTTGCCAAGTCAGCAAAGTGTGCTATGTCACAGCGACTTATGGCATTAAGGATTCCTTTGTTCGTGCAGTTTTTGCAGAAAAGTGAGACTGCGTCCTCCTCACGACAGTCCTTGACCTTGTTTAGCACAAGGTGGAATCTGGCCCAGTAGCGATTTACTATCTCTTGGGGCTCTTGTCTGATATGGGAGAGAGGGTTTAAGTATGGGTGGGTGGGTGTAGCTGAATCTGGATTATGATCCGATCTAACGCCCTGGGGTAGGGAAGCTTTCGGGCTTAACAGCTCGGGATCCGGAATGCTGCCCAATTTCTCTGGCCCAATACCCAATTCTAAGTCCGGGGTCTGGGCCATGTCTTCCCTTGAGCGGGTGTCCGGCTCAGGGAGCTCGGTGATCCAAACATAACTCGTCCTCAAGATAGAGGGGTAATCCGTATGTGGCTCCTCAACTACCACTATCTCGTGGGTGACCGACGGGGATTTAATGTCCCTTAGGTCGGGTTTAAGCCCAATCCAGTCATAGTCTGTGGCGGCTCCCAGAGCAGCGGTGCGATCCAAGAGCTCATTAAGGGAGGAGAGCTCCATCGGATCCATCTGTTCGGCGAGTTCCGAATTGACGTGGAGGCTATGCGTGATGACCCGAGAGGTCACCGTCGACGCGACAGCCGATGGGGTAGCCATGGTGAAGCCGCCTAGTAGGAGAGTTCGGCCTACAGCCAGCGCTCCCCCGGAGGTGACATTGTCCTTGACAATGAGCTGAGCCATCGAGCCTTGCAGCAACGACACAGAGGAACTCTCAATGAAAGCACCAATGTCGATGTCAAAACCGGCGGATCTCGAGTAGGGGGTCCCGATCTGTGCGTCTTAGGCTGATGGTAACAGGAGGCAAGGGACACAATGTTCACCCAGGTTTGGGCCCTCTCGATGGAGGTAAAACCCTACTTCCTGCTTGATTGATATTGAAGATATGAGTAGTACAAGAGTAGATCTAACACGAGATCGTAGAGGCTAAACCCTAGAAGCTAGCCTATGATGATTATGATTGTGATCGTCCCTCTAAGGACCAACCTCTCCGGTTTATATAGATACTGGAGAGGGCTAGGGTTTACACGGAGTCGGTTACAAGGAAGGAAATATAATCCGGATCGCCAAGCTTCTCTTCCATGCAAAGGATAGTCCCATCCGGACACAGGACGGAGTCTTGAGTCTTGTATCTTCAGGCTCCAATAGTCCGGACGAAGTATATAGTCCGGCTATCCGGATACCCCCTAATCCAAGACTCCCTCAATCGTGCCATCCGAGGATGGGTGGATGGACCCTGCCACGGAGGCCGCACACTTAGCAGCGATAGAGCCGAACATAGACTTCTCCTCCAATGAGGTCTGTGTCATCGGACCCCCGGACTCGTCTCCGGCCACAGGCTCCGAACCGCGTGCATCCGTGCCCCTCGAACCTGACTGGGCACCGATCATGGAGTTTAGCTCCACGGATATTTTTCAGCACTCACCCTTGGGCGACATGCTAAACTCATTAAAATCTCTCTCCCTGTCAGGAGACTCTTGGCCGAACTGTGTCCGTCTTGAGTGGGAAGCGAACGATGAAGAAATTCGTTACCCACCCACCACCCACTTAATAGCCACTGTCGATGACTTAACCGACATGCTTGATTTCGACTCCAAAGACATCGACAGTATGGACGATGATGCCGGAGAAGAACAGGAACCACCGCCCACAGGGCGCTGGACAGTCACCTCATCATACGATATATATATGGTGGACACCCTCAAAGAAAGCAATGGCAATGAGCCAGCGGAGGATAAGCCCCTTGAGAAGCAATCTAAGCGCCGACGTCAGCAGCGCCGCTCTAAGCCCCGCCATAGCAAAAATAGCGATACCGACACAAGAGACAATAGCACTCCAGATGATACCAAAGACGAAAACAATCCCGCCCAGCCAAGCTTCGAGCAAGCCGGATGGGAGATTGGGCAAGCTAGCCTTGATGAACAGGCAACGGATGGAGACTCAGAGGATGACAATTACATGCCCCTCTCCGAAGACGAGGTAAGCCTCGGTGATGAAGAATTTATCGTGCCTGAGGATCCCATCGAGCAGGAGCGCTTCAAGCGCCGGCTTATAGCCACTGCAAAGAGCCTGAAGAAAAAGCAGCAACAGCTTCAAGCTCATCAAGATCTGCTAACTGATAGATGGACTGAGGTCCTGGCAGCCGAGGAATACGGACTCGAGCGCTCTACCAAAAGCTACCCGAGGCGCAGGTTGTCACCTCAATTCGAGGATGAGACACTAGAGCCCACACTACCAGCACAGGATGCGGTTGACCGGCCACCTCGTGGCCGAGACAAAGCGGCGTATCAGCCCAAACACCAGCCCGCACCCCGTCGCCAAACAAATAAAAACACGAAGGCCCGGGGCTACACGCAGGACCTGTGAGGCGAATTGTAAAACAAAGTAGGACAGTCAAGATCAATCTACGGTCACGGGGGCGCGCCCCAACGCGTGACGATGACCGCCACACCGGATATACAAATACAAATCCGGCCAGGCCGAATACAGCAGAACAGACTCATCGGAACTGCGTCGTGATATAGCCCGGCACAGAGGCGCTGCACACCCCCTATGCTTCACCGACGAAGTAATGGATCATGAATTCCCAGAAGGGTTCAAGCCCGTGAATAGCGAACCATATGATGGGACAATAGAACCCGCGGTATGGATCGAAGATTTCCTTCTCCACATTCACATGGCCCGCGGCGATGATCTACATGCCATCAAGTACCTCCCACTAAAATTAAATGGACCGGCTCGGCATTGGCTGAATAGTCTGCCGGCAATATCCATTGGCAGTTGGGAGAACCTGGAAGACACATTCCTGGATAACTTCCAGGGCACTTATGTGCGACCACCGGATGCTGACGATTTAAGTCACATAACCCAACAGCCCGGAGAGTGATAACCCGCAAGTATATGGGATCAATTGTAGACACTTTCGATAAGTAAGAGTGTCGAACCCAACAAGGAGCTAAAGGTAGAACAAATGTTCCCTCAAGTTCTATCGACCACCGATACAACTCTACGCATGCTTAGTGTTCGCTTTACCTAGAACAAGTATGAAACTAGAAGTACTTTGTAGGTGTGATAGGATAGGTTTGCAAGATAATAAAGAGCACGTAAATAAAAGTAGGGGATGTTTAGATAAAGAAGCAATAAAGTAAATATAGCGAGTGTGGAAAAGTGGTGGAAGGAGTTGTGAAATTGTCCCTAAGCAATTGACTATGTTACTAGACCGATAATCACTATTGCAATTCTATTTGAGGGAGAGGCATAAGCTAACATACTTTCTCTTCTTGGATCATATGCACTTATGATTGAAACTCTAGCAAGCATCCGCAACTACTAAAGATCATTAAGGTAAAACCCAACCATGGCATTAAAGTATCAAGTCCCCTTTATACATACGCAAACAACCTACTTACTCGGGTCTGTGCTTCTGTCACTCACGCAACCCACCATAAGCAAATCATGAACATATTGCAAACCCTACAGCAGGAATCCCTCATGCTTGCGCGACACGGAGAGCACCATAGGACAGCACTAATAAAACAACATGCAACTCAAACCAATCATAGCAATTCATCAATCACCGATAGGAAAACGAAAATCTACTCAGACATCATAGGATGGCAACACATCATTGGATAATAATATGAAGCATAAAGCACCATGTTCAAGTAGAGGGTACAGCTGGTTGCGGGAGAGTGGACCTCTGAATATAGATGGGGGAATGTGATGGAGATGTTGGTCAAGATGATGGAGGTGTTGGTGAAGATCACGGTGATGATGATGGCCCCCGGCGATGTTACGGCGCCACCGGAAGCAAGGGGGAGAGAGCCCCCCTTCTTCTTCTTCTTCCTTGACCTTCTCCCTAGATGGGAGAAGGGTTTCCCCTCTGGTCCTTGGCTCCCATGGCGTGGGAGGGGCGAGAGCCCCTCCGAGATTGGATCTATCTCTCTGTCTCTCTCTGTTTCTGCGTTCCAGGATTCTTCCCTGGCACCGTTTCTTTTATATCCAGAGATCCGTAACTCCGATTGGATTGAAACCTTCGCCCAGATCTTTTTCCAAAAATTATCTTTCTTCTGGCCAAATAAGGTTATCAACTACCTTAAGTGGGGCCCACGAGGGTGGGGGTGCGCGCCCACCTAGAGTAGGCATGGGCCCCTGTCTCATGGCCACCTCGGGCACCGTCTCGCATTGATTTTAGTTCCCAAAAATCACAAATGTTCCAAAATAATTCTCCATTCGTTTTTATCCCGTTTGCACTCCATTTGATATGGGGTTTCTGCGAAACATAAAACATTTAACAGACAGGAACTGACACTAGGCACTGGATCAATATGTTAGTCCCAAAAATAATATAAAAAGTTGCCAAAAGTATATGAAAGTTGAATAATATTGGCATGGAACAATCAAAAATTATAGATACGATGGAGACATCATCAACATCCCCAAGCTTAATTCCTGCTCGTCCTTGAGTAGGTAAATGATAAAAAAAAGATAATTTTTGATGTGGAATGCTACCTAGCATAATCTTGATCAAATGTCTAATCATGGCATGAAATTTAAGACACGAGTGATTCAAAGCAATAGTCTATCATTTGACATAAAAACAATAATACTTAGGGCATCCCAACAAACAGTCATGTCTTTCAAAATATCAATGCTTCCAGAATGTTATCCCTACAAAATCATATAGTCTTGTATGCTCCCTTTTCTTAACACAAGGTACACCTCATGCCTATCCCGGTGTCAGCCAAGCAATTGTTTCATACTTTAGCATTCTCAAACTTTTTCAACCTTCACGCAATACATGACCGTGAGCCATGGATATAGCACTATGGGTGGAATAGAATATGATGGTGGAGGTTATGTGGAGAAGACAAACAGGGAGAAAGTCTCACATCGACGCGGCTAATCAACGGGCTATGGAGATGCCCATCAATTGATGTCAATGCAAGGAGTAGGGATTGCCATGCAACGGATGCACTAAGAGCTATAAGTGTATGAAAGCCCAAACTGAAAACTAAGTGGGTGTGCATCCAACTTGCTTGCTCATGAAGACCTAGGGCATTTGAGGAAGCCCATCATTGGAATATACAAGCCAAGTTCTATAATGAAAATTCCCACTAGTATATGAAAGTGACAATATAGGAGACTCTCTATATGAAGAACATGGTGCTACTTTGAAGCACAAGTGTGGAAAAAGGATAGTAACATTGTCCCTTTTCTTTTCTTCTTTTTTTCCTTTTTCTTTTTTCTTTTTTTCGGTGGGCTTATTTGGCCCCCTTTTTTATTTAGGCTTCTTTGGCCTCTCTTTTTTTCTTTTTCTTTTTTTATGGGACAATGCTCTACAATGATGATCATCACACTTTTATTTACTTACAACTCAATATTACAACTCGATACTAGAACAAAAATATGACTCTATATGAATGCTTCCGACGGTGTACCGGGATGTGCAATGATCTAGCGTAGCAATGACATCAAAAAACGGGCAAGCCATGAAAACATCATGCTAGCTATCTTACGATCATGCAAAGCAATATGACAACGAATGCTCAAGTCATGTATATGATGATGATGGAAGTTGCATGGCAATATATCTCAGAATGGCTATGGAAATGCCATGATACGTAGGTATGGTGGCTGTTTTGAGGAAGATATAAGGAGGCTTATGTGTGATAGAGCGTATCGTATCACGGGGTTTGGATGCACCGGTGATGTTTGCACCAACTCTTGAGGTGAGAAAGGGCAATGCACGGTACCAAAGAGGCTAGTCATGATGGAAGGGTGAGAGTGCGTATAATCCATGGACTCAACATTATTCATAAAGAAGTCATTACTTATTGCAAAAATTTATTAGCCCTTGAAACAAAGTACTACGTGCATGCTCCTATGGGGGAGGTTGGTAGGATTTAACCATCGCATGCCCCCGACCTTCACGCAAAGATAAACAATCAAAATACAATGCGCGCCAATTTGGTTACATAGTTAGTAGACCATACGTGCATGCTTCCTGAATCACAAACCTTAACACCAACATCCTTACTAAACACAACCATCTACTAGTACCTCCCACATATTATCACCTCTATATCGCAAAACTATTGCAAGTAATCAAACATATCATATTCAGTGATCCACAAGTTTATGTAGGATTTTATGACTAACCATGTGATTGACCAATTCCTGTCATCTCTCTAAATTGATATAAGTGAAGAAAGAGAGTTTAATTCTTTCTACAAAAGATATGCCCACACTCTAACAAATATAAGTGAAGAAAAAGAGCATTCTACAAATGGCGGTTTTCTATGTGAAGAGAAACAGGCAATCCAGACTTCAAATGATATAAATGAAGCACATGAAGCATTTTATAAAGCCATACTCAAAAGATATATGTGAAGTGCAAAGAGAATTCTATAAATCGACCAAGTACTATCTCATACCAGCATGGTGCATAAAAGCAAAATTTTAAACTAAATGCAAAAGACGCTCCAAGACTTGCACATATCGCATGAACGAAACGAATACGAAAACATACCGATACTTGTTGAAGAAAGAGGGGATGCCTTCCGGGGCATCCCCAAGCTTAGACGCTTGAGTACCCTTGAATATTTACTTGGGGTGCCTTGGGAATACCCAAGCTTGAGCTCTTGCCTCTCTTCCTTTTCCTCATATCGAGACCTCCTCGATCAAACACTTCATCCACACAAAACTTCAACAGAAAACTCGGTAAGATCCGTTAGTATAATAAAGCAAATCACTACTCTAAGTACTGCAGCAAACCAATTCATATTTTGTTTTTCAATTTTGTCTACTGTAATATAACTTTTCCATGGCTTAATCCACTGATATAAATTGATAGTTTCATCAAACCAAGCAAACTATGCATCAGAAACAGAATCTGTCAAAAACAGAAAAGTCTGTAGACTTCTGAACATTCACCATACTTCTGCTACCCTAAAAATTCTACCCAAATTAGGAAAAATAAAAAATTTGTACAGAAAGACAGTGCAAAAAGGATCAGTACTGTTTGGCATTCCTGTGAAAAGTGTAAAATCGTGCACTACAGCCAAAGTTTCTGTCCTGCACCATACAAACCAACAAGCATTGTAAACATCCTAAAGGCAAACCTTGACACATTATTTTTATTATACAATGGAATTGTACAACGGGATAATTATTTTGGATGAAAAGTTTCTGTAATCAAGATTCGCAAAGTTTCCGTGAGCATGAACAAAGTTCAAGGAGCTCTCCCACTTCAACAATGCTTATCACTCTCACTTTCACTTTCCTTTTTGAAAAGTTTTGGGTTCCCCTCTTTGTTTTTGTTTTTGTTTTTGTTTTTAAACTATATAAAAGAACTCAACAGAAATAAACGACTCTCTAAAACTTCCGGGTTATCTCCCTTGCAGCGCTTTCTTTAAAGCCATTAAGCTAGGCATATAGTGCTCAAGTAATGAATCCACCAGGATCCCAAGGTATATCAAAGCCAATTTTAATTAACAATGATTTGTAATTTAGTAGTGAGCACAAAGTAACATATATCATGCAACAACGAAGTCTAACTCTCTTCCTATGCATCGGCATGTCATAAAAGTACAATTCATGCACACATAGCAAAGGCCAATGCATAGTATAAACAGTTTCTTGCAATTCTATCATATTGGAAACATAGAGAGGTGGAGATATAGTTCCTCTCTCATAATAATTGCAAGTAGGAGCAGCAAGCACATGCATATTATATCTATCAAAATCATCATGTGCAATGGTAAAAGGCAACCCATCAATATAATCCTTAATAAGCACAAACTTCTCCGATATAGTGTAGTTTGGAGAATTCAAAAAGATAATAGGACTATCATGTGTGGGTGAAATAGCAACAATTTCATGTTTAACATAAGGAACTATAGCAAGTTCATCTCCATAAGCATAATTCATATTGGCATCTTGGCCATAAGCATCATCAAAAAGGGATATTTCAAGAGAATCAACGGGAGCATAACAATCATCATAGCAATCGTCCTTCGGTAAGCACGAAGGGGAATTAAACAATGTATGAGTTGAAGAGTTACTCTCATTAGAAGGTGGGCACAGGTAGCTAATCCGCTCTTCCTCCTTTTGTTCTTCGCTCTCCTCATCATCTTTTTCATCCAATGAGCTCACAGTTTCATCAATTTCTTCTTCCATAGATTCTTGCAAAATATTAATCTCTTCTTGGACAGCGGAGACTTTCTCAATAAATGCGTCAATATTGTAATTGTATTCATAATTTTCATAGCAACATCTAAGTATAGCAAAATTTTCTAGTCTATAAACCGACTCATCAAATGCTTTGAACATAGATTCAATCTCATAAGCACCCATAACAGCAACAAATTCTTCTATTTGTTCCACATCATAGTAATCATAGATACCATTAGCATAAGAAGCTAAGGTTTCATTATCATTAAATTTGCATGAAAAGGGAAGGTGTGGAGCCTTCATCCTAGAGCAGCAAGTATAATCATGTATCAAGCATAGTTGATGAGCATACAAACGTAACATATGAATTTGATCCCATAATAGTTTCCCTTTTTGTGTCAAGCGATAATCCCTAAAGTATTCACGTTGATCCAACGTGTCTCCCATAACATAATTGAATGGGGTTTTCTCAGGATTATCAAAGTAGTACATAATATCTTGAACATAATGAGCATGGAGGGTTTTAGGAGGTTCCCCATCTCCATGAGTAGCAAGTACACCTATTTTTTGGAATTTCTGTTCCATATTCATAACTAAAGATAGAGAACAACTTAGAACAGCAAATAAAAATTACTTAGTGATAAAGCAAACAAGCACACATGAGAATATTCACCCCACCCTATGGCTCCCCGGCAACGGCACCAGAAAAAGGTCTTGATAACCTGCAAGTATACGGGATCAATTGTAGCCTGTTTCGATAAGTAAGAGTGCCGAACCCAACGAGGAGCTAAAGGTAGAACAAATATTCCCTCAAGTTCTATCGACCACCGATACAACTCTACGCACACTTAGTGTTCGCTTTACCTAGAACAAGTATGAAACTAGAAGTACTTTGTAGGTGTGATAGGATAGGTTTGCAAGATAATAAAGAGCACGTAAATAAAAAGTAGGGTCTGTTTAGATAAAGAAGCAATAAATTAAACATAGCGAGTATGGAAAAGTGGTGGTAGGAGTTGTGAAATTGTCCCTAAGCAATTGGCTATGTTACTAGACTGATAATCACTATTGCGATTAAATTTGAGGGAGATGCATAAGCTAACATACTTTCTCTTCTTGGATCATATGTACTTATGATTGGAACTCTAGCAAGCATCCGCAACTACTAAAGATCATTAAGGTAAAACCCAACCATAGCATTAAAGTATCAAGTCCCCTTTATCCCATACGCAAACAACCTACTTACTCGGGTCTGTGCTTTTGTCACTCACGCCACCCACCATAATCAAATCATGAACATATTGCAAACCCTACAGTGGGAATCCCTCACGCTTTGCGACATGGAGAGCACCATAGGACAACACCAATAATAAAACAAACCAATCATAGCAATTCATCAATCACTGATAGGACAATGAAAATCTACTCATACATCATAGGATGGCAACACATCATTGGATAATAATATGAAGCATAAAGCACCATGTTCAAGTAGAGGGTACAGCGGGTTGCGGGAGAGTGGACCGCTGAATATAGATGGGGGAAGGTGATGGAGATGTTGGTGAAGATGATGGAGGTGTTGGTGAAGATAGTGGTGATGATGATGGCCCCCAGCGGCGTTCGGGCGCCACCAGAATCAAGGGGGAGAGAGCCCCCTTTCTTCTTCTTCTTCCTTGACCTTCTCCCTAGATGGGAGAAGGGTTCCCCTCTGGTCCTTGGCTCCCATGGCGTGGGAGGGGCGAGAGCCCCTCCGAGATTGGATCTATCTCTCTGTCTCTCTCTATTTCTGCGTTCTGGGATTCTGCCCTGGCACCGTTTCTTTTATATCCGGAGATCCGTAACTCCGACTGGATTGAAACCTTCGCCCAGATATTTTTCCAAAAATTAGCTTTCTTGCGGCCAAATAAGGGCATCAACCACCTTACGAGGGGCCCACGAGGGTGGGGGGCACGCCCACCTGGAGTGGGCATGGGCCCCTGTCTCGTGGCCACCTCGGGCACGGTCTCGCGTTGATTTTACTTCCCAAAAATCACAAATATTCCAAAATAATTCTCCGTCCGTTTTTATCCCGTTTGGACTCCGTTTGATATGGGGTTTCTATGAAACATAAAACATGCAACAGACAGGAACTGGCACTGGGCACTGGATCAATATGTTAGTCCCAAAAATAATATAAAATGTTGCCAAAAGTATATGAAAGTTGAATAATATTGGCATGGAACAATCAAAAATTATAGATACGACGGAGACGTATCATAGAGTCAACCAGTAAATTCTGGACTCGGTTCCTAACTAAAAGGAACCAAATTGTCGACTGTCCGGATGCCGAAGCCCTAGCGGCCTTTAAGCATAACATCTGTGACAAGTGGCTTGCCCGACACCTTGGCCAAGAGAAGCCGAAATCCATGGCAGCCCTTACGACACTTATGACGCGCTTTTGTGCGGGAGAGGACAGCTGGTTGGCTCGTAGCAACAGAACATCAAGAAATCTTGGCACTTCAGACGCCAGAGATAGTAACGGCAAGCCCCGGCGTAATAGACACATGCGTCGCAGCAATGGTGATAACGCCGAAGACACGGCCGTCAATGCCGGATTCAGTGGCTCCAAGTCCGGTTAACGGAAGAAGCCATTCAAAAGAAACAATCCGGGGCCATCCAACCTAGACCGCATACTCGATCGCTCATGTCAAATCCACGGCACCCCTGATAAACCATCCAACCACACCAACATAGAATGTTGGGTATTTAAACAGGTCGGCAAGTTGAATGCCAAAAACAAGAAAAAGGGGCCGCATAGCAACGACGATGAGGAGCCCCGGCAGCCGAACACAGGGGGCAGAAGAAATTTCCTCCCCAAGTAAAAACAGTAAATATGATATATGCAACCCATATCCCCAAGCGGGAGCGGAAGCATGCACTAAGGGACGTCTACGTGATGGAGCCAGTCGCCCCAAAGTTCAACCCATGGTCTTCTTGTCCGATCACTTTTGACCACGGGGACCATCTGACCAGTATCCGTCATGGCGGTTCGGACGCACTGGTCCTTGACCCTATTATTGACGGATTCCACCTCACATGAGTCCTCATGGACGGTGGCAGCAGCCTAAACCTGCCCTTTCAGGATACAGTGCGCAAAATGGGCATCGATCGCTCAAGGATCAAACCCAACAAAACAACCTTCAAAGGTGTCATACCAGGGGTGGAGGCCTATTGCACGGGCCCAATCACGCTGGAAGTAGTCTTCAGATCTCCGGACAACTTTCGAAGCGAGGAGTTAATCTTCGACTTCGTCCCCTTCTGCAGTGGCTATCATGCACTGCTCGGACGAACCGCATTCGCTAGATTCAATGCGGTGCCACATTATGCCTACCTCAAGCTCAAGATGCCAGGACCTCGTGGGGTTATAACAGTCAATGGAAACACAGAGCGCTCCCTCCGTACGGAGGAGCACACTGTGGCCCTTGCAGCAGAGATACGGAGCAGCCTCCTTAGGCAGACCTCCAATTCGGCAATAAAGCCCTCGGACACTGTCAAACGAGTCTGAAGTACTCTGCAATAAGATCATACGGCCCGTCCAGAGCATGCCTAGCAATTCAGCCTCCGTCCTAGTCTCAGTCAAGCGGTGAAATTTGTGCCGCGCGTACATAATTACACACTCAAAATACCATGGGCATAGGCGGAGGCACAGCTATAACACTTTCGACAGTGCGGCACCCCAAACTTATAGCATTATACACATTAGCTCCGAATCATGTCTTTGGTCAATAGTTGAGTTTGCCCGGCTCCCGTGTTTTGCTACCTTACGTTCCGCTCTATCGGCTAAGGTGGCACTAGGAGAACTACTGCGATTGTGTCCCAGTTCTTCCGGACGTGCACCTCAGTAGAGACAGCCGAAAACTGACTATCATGATGTGGCGAGAGTTGGTCGCTGTTCGAGAGGTTTCAAATCCTTAAAGATTTTTTTCCGCTTCAGGCGAGGAATCGGTCTTTGTCCGACTTAGGTGTGTATAGCGCCCCAAGTTCGGCCTTCCGAATACCAGGGGCTACACAAAAATTTAAAATTATAGAACTCCTATGGCTAAGTGAGGGTGATAAAGCTGTATAGTCTGATTGCCTTGTTCGTTGCGCTAAACACCTCCTTAAATGACCAAAAATTTGGATAAAGATGTTTAGATTTATCCCGAACACCCCTGTACAAGTTACATGGGGCAGAAGCCTACGACTTGCCAACTCTCAGATTGTGTAAATGGCTGCATAGAAGGTAAAATTTTAAATCAGTAAGCATTATATTGCGCGAAAGAACTTGTTTCATATTACAGGATAAAATGAGTACATTCACTCAAAGATTGCATCCTTAGCACATTGCTCCGCCACAAGGCGGGAGCCCTTCAGGACACTATCATAATACTTTTCTGGCCGGCGGTGCTCCTTGCCCTCCGGTGGCCCCTCCGTCATCAACTTCTCGGCATCCATCTTCGCCCAGTGCAATTTTGCGCGGGCGAAGGCCATTCGCGCACCTTCAATGCAAAATGACCACTTTATGACTTCAAGCCGCGGGCAGGCACTCACAAGCCGCTTTACAATGCCAAAGTAGCTGCTAGGTAGAGGCTCGGCAGGCCATAGCCGGACTATGAGGTCCTTCATGGCCAGTTCGGCCGCCTTGTGCAGTTCGACCAGCTGCTTCAGCTCGTCGCTCAACGACATCGGATGTTTGGTCCCAATATACTAAGACCAGAACAACTTCTCCATTGAGCCCCCTTCTTCGGCTCGATAGAACTCTGCGGCATCAGATATGCTGCGCGGTAGATCTGCGAATGCCCCCGGAGAGCTCCAAATTCAGGTAAGTAAAAGGAAAGTCTCCTTCAAATGATTTCTTTGCATAATGAATGCCTTACCTGCCGCAATCTTCTTGGCCGCCTGGATCTCCTGGAGGGCCTTTTGGGCTTTGGCTTTGGCGTCTCGCGTGCTCTAGAGGGCCTTAGCAAGCTCGGACTCTTGAGTCTTGGAGTCACGCTCCAAGGACTCGTATTTTTGGACGAAATCCTGGAGCTCTTGCTGGACCTCATTGACCCGGGCCTCTTGCTTCTCGCGCTCGGTGCGCTCCTTGGCCGCTTTGTCTTCGGCCTCGGTCAGCACCTTCTTAAGGGCCGCCACTTTAGTCGTGGCCCATTGTAAAATTCATGACGCTTCCATTAGCAGAAACCATTTTTTTTTCTTTCTAAATATACAGATGGGGTATTACGTACCTTGATTTTCCTCGAGCTGCCTCTTCACGAGGCCGAGCTCTCCCTCAGTCCGCTCCAGGTCTCGCTTCAATCCGGAGACCTCCGCAGTACGAGCGGCAGCGGCCAGCAGCGACGCCTTCTTATTCACATAGACATCTTCTGTTAGACTCCTGCGAATGTTATTTGATCCTTTGTTTGGCTTTTCTTTCCGAACACCAAACAGAGCATCAGGGGCTACTGTCTATACTGTGATATTCTCTTACAATTTTATTACTTTACCTCAAAGCCTGTTAGGAGGCTAGCGCAGGTTTCGGTCAACCCGCTCATGGCGGACCGGACATTCTCAATCACCATACTCATAAGAGTACGGTGTTCTTCATCAAGGGAAGCGCCGCGAAGCGCTTCCAACAAGTTGTCCAATGCCTCTGGATGGACAGAGCTCATCAGTACAGGTGGCTCTCCCTCCTTAGAGAGAGGCTGCCGGCCTGAATCCGGAACCACTTGGGTTTCCGGTGCCGTATTCGGCCGGGGGCCAATCTTGCGGCTACCCCCATTATTTGAGTCCATGGGGGTCTTGCCCCCCATGTGCCCGGCGACTGGAATTTCGCCTGGGGGCGTCTCCGGAACTGTCTCCCCTTGGCCCGGTATTCTTTGAGACAACACCTCAGTGTCGTCCGCGGGCCTGGGGCAGGAGGTTGTCGGGAGTAAATTGCTGTTCATCGCCGACGGGCCGAGAGACCCCTCCGAAGAGGATACATCAATGTGGGAGTTGGCCGGACTGCAAGTGCACGTTCGGCATAATAAGAAGCGATAAGAGCATATGTACCGGAAGTACTATTGTGTCCGGATACTTACGACTTGGCCAGGGGCTTGGCCCTGGGCTCCCACTCCTCGTTGCTGTAGGTGGCTGCGGTGGGGTGGTCCGGAAGGAAGGTTTTTCCCTTATTGGACACCTCGGCCTCCCCATTTGGGGCGACCTTTCTCTTTTTTCTCCCTCTGATAGGGAAGGGAGGGATTTCTTCCTCCTCATCCTCGTCTTTGGAGGAGGAGGGCATCTCGACTTTGTCAGACGTTACGTCCGACGTAACCTTGCGTCGGAGACCTTCTCCGGTCCCCGCGGCCTTCTTCTTGGCCTTCTTCTCCGGCACCTCATAGGGCACTGGAAACAGCATCTTCGTCGGAAGAGGCGATTCTCGATTTTCAGGTAGCAGAGATGGGCAGTCAATCTACTCCGCTATCGCAACCCAGGCCTGTAAAATCAGCATGGAGGTTTAGGTAGCTCCCGCGGATGTGCTAGTGAAGGGCATATCTGGCAAAGTGTGAAAATTTACCGGATTGGCTGGGCACTTTGCACTGAGTCCGCGATCTTCGGTTATGGGCAGTGGTACCTCGGTGGCCTTGAAGAGCACCTTCCAGATGTCTTTGTGTCTCATGCCGAAGAGCTCTTGCAGCATCTAGGGTTCGGCCGGGTCGAACTCCCATAGATTGCAAACCCGTCTCTAGAACGGAAGGATCCGGCGGAGGAGCATAACCTGGACTATGTTGACAAGCTTGATTTTCTTGCTTATCATATTCCTGACACAGGTCTGAATTCGGGTCAGCTCTTCCGCTGAGCCCCAGGCTAGGCCCTTCTCTTTCCAGGAGGTGAGGCGCATAGGGACGCCGGATCAAAATTCGGGGGTCGCCGCCCAGTTGGCGTCGCGCGGGTCGGTGATGTAGAACCACCCCGATTTCCACCCCTTCACGGTCTCCACAAAGGAGCCCTCGGTCCAGGTGACGTTGGGCATCTTGCCCACCATGGCGCCCCCGCACTCCGCTTGCTGGCCGCCCACCACCTTTGGCTTTAGGTTGAAGGTCTTCAGCCATAGGACGAAGTGGGGCGTTATGCGGAGGAAAGCCTCGCACAGGACGATGAATGCCGAGATGTTGAGGATGAAGTTGGGGGCTAGATCATGAAAGTCCAGCCTGTAGTAAAACATAAGTCCGTGGACGAATGGGTGGAGGGGGAATCCCAGTCCGTGGATGAAGTGAGCAAGGAATACTACCCTCTCCAGGGGTTTTGGGGTGGGGATGATTTGCCCTTCAGCCGGAAGCCGGTGCGACATGTTTGCGGACAGGTATCCGTCCTCCCGAAGCTTCATGATGACCTCCTCCGTGACGGAGGAGGCCATAAACTTGCCTCCCGCTCCAAACATATTCGGAATGACTTTGCGGAGAAGGTGAAAGCTTGGGCGCTGGAGCTCAAGCGAGAGAGAATGGATGAGCAGAGGAAGAAGAAGGCATGGGTGAAAAAGGTGAATCCTTATCTGTTTATAAAGGCGGTAGAAACCATGCGCCTCCCCACTTGCCCTATAAACTAGCTTATTCCAAAAGCGCTGTGTTGATGGCGCATTTGGGTTACCCACACCCGTATTGATGAGAATCCCGTGATAAGGGGACACGATCTATGCTTCGACAAGACGTGCCAGTAAAACCGCCTCGCAAAATGTGCGGTAATGGGTCAAGGAAACGGTTCGAATAATAACCGAGCCACGGCGTGATGTCACGCTATGGAAGAATTGTCAGCAGATTAGACTCGTGGAATATTATACTCTCTATGGTGGTATGTGGAATTTATTTTGCAGACCCGGACACGATGCTTGTGTTCAAGATCTACTTTGGAGTATTCGGAGAAGGAACCCGCCTTGCAATGTCGAAGACAAACTGCACGCCGGAATCATCGTCATTGAAGCTGGTTCAGGGGTTACTGAGGGAGTCCTGGATTAGGGGGTCCTCAGACCGCCGGACTATATACTTATGTTGGACTGTTGGACTATGAAGATACAAGATTGAAGACTTCGTCCCGTGTCCGGGTGGGACTCTCCTTTGCGTGGAAGGCAAGCTTGGCGATTCGGATATGTAGATCTTCTTCTCTATAACCGACTCTATGTAACCCTAGCCCCCTCCGGTGTCTATATAAACCAAAGGGTTTAGTCTGTAGGACGAGAACAATTAGAATCATAGGCTAGCTTCTAGGGTTTAGCCTCTACGATCTCGTGGTAGATCTACTATTGTAATACTCATATCATCGAGATCAATCAAGTAGGAGGTAGGGTATTACCTCCATCGAGAGGGCCCAAACCTGGGTACACATTGTGTCCCCCGCCTCCTGTTACCATTAGCCTTAGACGCATAGTTCGCGACACCCTACCCGAGATCCGCCGGTTTTGACACCGACAGGAGCTCCCACCCACAAACCAGTGGAAGCACCATGCTCTGCACTGGTGAATAAACAGCTGAGGGCACCCTAGCGGCTGCAATAACCTTAGGAGAGCCATCAGGCTTGCTGCTCAGACTCACTACACGACTTTCCCCTCGGGAGGGTCGCGCGAGGGGGTCGTGCACGGGGGCTACACTCCGGTCACGCCTGGCGTACGCCACCTCACCAGGTCCCTCGAACCTAATCTTCTCGTGCCCTTCCCAAGTGGAGGTCGGCAAGGAAAGGTATGAAAAGTTGTTCGTATGTCAAGGGGGACGCCTAAGCATCGTGACTCAGGGGCCTCACTGGTCATGTATTCCCTCACCCCATGGTCTCTTCTTGGTGATCCGGGCGCCCCAACGGTGGTTGAGGTATGCGCGGGGCTGGGCCCTGCCAACGCAGAACGCTAAAAACAACGCTTGCATCTCCTTCCCGAGGGTTTTTCGTACGTCGAGGGGACCCCTGAGTATCACAACTCAGGGGCCTCACTGGTCACTGATACGTCTCCAACGTATCTACTTTTCCGAACACTTTTGCCCTTGTTTTGGACTCTAACTTGCATGATTTGAATGAAACTAACCCGGACTGACGCTGTTTTCAGCAGAACTGCCATGATGTTGTTTTATGTGTAGAAAAGAAAAGTTCTCAGAATGTCCTGGAAATCCACGGAGGCACTTCTTGGAATTAATAAGAATTTTTGGTGAAAGAATTAGTGCCAGGGGGCCCACGGCCTGTCCACGAGACAGGGGGGCGCCCCCCCCCTAGGGCGCGGCCCCCTATCTCGGGGCCCCCCTGGACCTCCTCCGACCACAACTCCAACTCCATATATTCCGTCTCGGGGAGAAAAAAATAAAGGAGAAAGTTTCATCACGTTTTACGACACGGAGCCGCCGCCAATACCTAATCTCTCTCGGGAGGGCTGATCTGTAGTCCGTTCGGGGCTCCGGAGAGGGGGATTCGTCGCCGTCGTCATCATCAACCATCCTCCATCACCAATTTCATGATGCTCGCCGCCGTGCGTGAGTAATTCCATCGTAGGCTTGCTGGAAAGGTGATGGGTTGGATGAGATTTACCATCTAATCAAGTTAGTTTTGTTAGGGTTTGATCCCTAGTATCCACTATGTTCTGAGATTGATGTTGCTATGACTTTGCTATGCTTAATGCTTGTCACTAGGGCCAGAGTGCCATGATTTCAGATCTGAACCTATTATGTTTTCATGAATATATGTGTGTTCTTGATCCTATCTTGCAATTCTATAGTCACCTATTATGTGTTATGATTCGACAACCCCGAAGTGACAATAATCGGGACACTTCTCGGTGATGACCGTAGTTTGAGGAGTTCATGTATTCACTATGTGCTAATGCTTTGCTCCGGTTCTCTATTGAAAGGAGGCCTTAATATCCCTTAGTTTCCGTAAGGACCCCACTGCAACGGGAGGGTAGGACAAAATATGTCATGCAAGTTCTTTTCCATAAGCACGTATGACTATTTACGGAATACATGCCTACATTACATTGATGAACTGGAGCTAGTTCTATATCACCCTATGTTATAACTATTGCATGAGGAATCACATCCAGCATAATTATCCATCACTGATCCATTGCCTACGAGCTTTTCATATATTGTTCTTCGCTTATTTACTTTTCCGTTGCTATTGTTACAACTACTACAAAAACCCAAAAACATTTATCTTTACTTTTGCTACCGTTAACTTTATTATCATACCACTTTTGCTACTAAACACTTTGCTCCAGATACTAAGTTATCCAGGTGTGGTTGAATTGACAACTCAACTGCTAATACTCAAGAATATTCTTTGGCTCCCCTTGTGTCGAATCAATAAATTTGGGTTTAATACTCTACCCTCGATAGCTGTTACGATCCCCTATACTTGTGGGTTATCAAGACTAATTTCTGGCGCCGTTGCCGGGGAGCATAGCTCTATTCTCTGAGTCACTTGGGATTTATATCTGTTGATCACTATGAAGAACTTGAAAGACGATCGAACTACTATTTTGCCCTGAACTACGAGGGGAGGTAAGGAACTACCATCTAGCTCTGCACTAGATTCTCCTTCCATTATTAGTAGGCTTGCGACACCTAAACCTACTACTGCTATGAATTTTTGTATGTCACATGTTATTGATGATGCCACTTCTGCTATGCATGATGAAACTACTTCTGTGCGTGATACTACTTTGCCATTAGGTGAATTTCTTAATGAACAACTTGCTAGGGTTAGGGGGAATAAAAATATTGATGTCACATCCCTAGCTTCTGGCATTGCACTAGTACTAGCCTTTGGTGATGCATCATGTTTACTTTTACAGAAAGTTGAAATGGGGATTGTCCAAACCCTAGCGTTTTAAGAATTCACCAGGTTCACCCAAAATATTTTCAGTCAATCCAAGTGGCTTCAAAAATGTTCATCATCTTTGGAAAAATGCTGGAAACAGTAACCAGAGATGATGCACATTTTTCCATGTCATTTTGGATCTTTGAACTAATATATATTGTATTTGAGTTGGAGCAAATATATGTTATATATATTTTTAATGCTTCAATAATTCTGATATTTTGTGAGGGGCTCTAGAATATTACTTTCAGTCCCTGCAAAAATTATTGGAAGAAACAAAAATGATTTAGTGTTTGAACTAAATCAAAACAGATTGAAACAAATAGAAAACAATGATTAAAAAAATAAAACAGAGCAAAAATAAAAAGGGAGACGGCCACCTGGGCCACTTACCTGCTTACCTGCCCGGCCCAGCTCCTCCCGCTGGCCCAGCCCGCCACCGCTACCCCCCATGTCGTCTTCTTCCCTCGCCAGGAGGACGAGGGCGTGTGCCCGACGCTCGCCGGCACGCGCGCGCGCCACCTCCCCCCCTGCTGGCCACCTCCTGCTTCCCCCGGACTCCCTCGATGCCCCGGACGAAGCCACGCAGCTGCCCCGCACCGCTCTCACTCTCCCTCGCCCTCCCCTTCTTCCCCTGCTCTCTCTCCCTCTCACCCGAGAACCACCGCCGCCACCGACGCCGATTGCCGCAGCCACCGTGCTCCTCTCGCCTCCCCGATGCCTCCCAGAGCTCCGCAAGTCCTCCCTCGTCCTCCTCGTCGTCTCACGCGACCAGAAGAGCCCCGGAACGCCGCCCCCGACGTTTCCCCCCTCGCCGGCCGCCGAGGATCTTCTCCGTCGAATTCGGCCACTCCGGCGCGCCCCCGAGCTCGCTGACCCTCCCTGCGCGATCCCTGTGAGCTCCACTCCGTTTCCCCTCCTCCATTTTGTTCGTTTCCGTGCCGTAGCACCCCGGCCACATTCCCGAGCGCCGCCGTACGCCATGGACGCCGGGCATGGCACTGACGTGCTGCTGCGGCCAGTCCGACGAGCCTAGCGTGCTCCTAGCTGCCCCAGGAGTCCGCATAGCCCTTCAGCCAGCCCCCTAGCGCCCCGTAACCTCGCTCCGCCCAAACCCAAGCTCCGGCAGCCGCTGCGGCCCCCACTCCGGCGAGCTCCGGCCACCCCCGCACCTCCCGATGGCCCCCCTAGATGCGCACGGGCACGGGCTACCCTCTGGTGCCCTTGGCTTGGCCCAAAACCCCTCGCAGCGCCACTCCGGCGAGCTCCCGCCGCAGTTTTGGTCGTCGCCGGCCGAACTCCGGCGAAGTCGACGTGGCTTAGTTAATTAGTCACTAACCCCCCCACCTACTGACGCTGACAAGTGGGCCCCAGGGCTTAGTCAAAGCTAACCAGCCCGGGTCAACGCGGGATTAGTCCCTGTGTCACTGACGTGTGGACCCCACACGTCAGGTTTGACCTGGGGCGCTCGGTTGACCCTGCTGACGTCACTATTACGTCATGCTGACGCAGTATTTGTTCTGGAATTTAAATAAATCCTAAATGATTTATAAATTTCAGAAAATGACTAAAACTTCCAAAATTCATAGAAAATTAACCGTAACTCCAAATTTAATAAATTATATATGAAAAATTATCAGAAAAATTCAAGGAATCCATCTGTACCGTTTTCATGCATGTTAGAACAACTTATAGCTGCTGTTTAGCACAAATCAATTAAATGGCATTTGAATAATCACATATGGAGTTTGAATTTGAATCTTGTATTCAAACCAACTTCATTTAATCTGTTGCTAGTTGCATTAGCTCAAAACACATTCATTTTGCCATGTCATGATCATGCATCATATTGTGCATTGCATTGATTGTGTTCCCTTCTGTGTTGCCGGTATTTGTCCCCTCTCGATAGACGTGATACCGATGATGTGATCGTTGACACTGATGAAGACTCAATGTTATCTTCAGAAGTGCCAGGCAAGCAAAACCCCCTTGTTCATTCCGATAAAATCCCACTCTCTCGCTCCTGCTCTCTTTTACTGCATTAGGACAACATCGATTCATCTGTTACTTGCTGCGGTAGCTGAACCCCCTTTATCCTCTGCATGACCTGTCATTCCACAGTAATTAGATGAAACCCACTAGCAGGAGTAGGAGTTGTTTGAGCCCTGTTGTGCCTACTCATTCATGTTTGTTTGTCATGCCTGCTACTGCTTAGAGTTGAGTCAGGTCTGATTCATCGGGGATGAATCAGAGGCGTGTGAACCTGTCCTACTGTGTGTGAGCTAAGTGTGTGAACACGATTTGGTAAAGGTAGCGGTGAGAGGCCATGTAGGAGTACATGGTGGGTTGTCTCATTGTAGCCGTCCTCAGGAACTGAGTTCTGTGTTTGTGATCCATGATTCAGCTACTACCATACATTGGGCCCTGAAATATGACCCCGCTCGACTTCTTATTCACCCTTGTCCTCTGTCCAGGAGTTGCAAGTAGTTTCTGGTGTTTGTAGTATGCTGGAGGCCGTGGACAGCGCTGACCGTAGGGGTGGGCTGTGATGCGGTAGGCACGTGGCCGAGTAAACCGAGCGCCCGTTTGGTGTCACGGAACCCTGTTCACATCGTTTGGGGCTGTGAGCGAAACTCCGGCCGGATCTCCTCATGGATGGAACCCGAATAGGCGATAAACCTGGACTAGAGACTTGAGTGTTTAGGTAGGTCGTGGTCTACACCCACGTCGGCTTTCGCTTGAAGTCTGCCGAGCACATGTCGTGTGCAGACGCTAAGTGGTGGAAACATGTATGAAGAAGTACACCCCTGCAGGGTTATCATCATCTATTCGAATAGCCGTGTCCGCGGAAAAGGACTTCTGGGTTGCTTATATCAGTTCATAGACAAGTGAAAGTGGATACTCTAAAATACGCAAGATAAGCGTGAGTGCTATGGATGGCGTTCTCGTAGGGAGACGGGAGCGGATCCATAGTGGTGTATTGATATGGTGAATATGTGGACTCGTGTGCGCCACCTCAAAAGTTATTTGCAGTCGTAGTTCAGGTTAGCCACTGAGTCAAAGCTGGCTTGCTGCAGTCAAACTCCACCATCCCCTTTGTTGATAATGAGGCATATGTAGATAGATCTGATGTAAGTCTTGCTGGGTACATTTGTACTCACGTTTGCCTATTTTATGTTTTTGCAGAGAGACTTCGGTCTCGCTAGTAGTTTCACGTGGACTTCGACGTTTAGCTTGTTACCTCAGCTACGATCTTGTGCCCTCGGCAGGATCTGGTAGATAGTCAGGCTTCTCAGCCTTTTTCATTTATAGATGTCTGTACTTAGACATGATAGCTTCCGCTTGTGCTTTGACTTGTATGCTCTGATTGTTGGGTCATGAGACCCATGTTTGTAATATCTCGCTCCTCGGAGCCTATTGATTAAATTACTTGAGTCATAGAGTCATGTTGTGATGCCATGTTGTGTTTGCACATATCGAGCATATTGTGTGTATGTTATTGAAATGCTTGGTATGTGTGGGATCCGACTATCTAGTCGTTTATCTTCAGTAGCCTCTCTTACCGGGAAATGTCTCCTAGTGTTTCCACCGAGCCATGGTAGCTTGCTACTGCTCCGGAACACTTAGGCTGGCCGGCATGTGTCCTTCTTCGTTCCTGTGTCTGTCCCTTCGGGGAAATGTCACGCGATGAATACCAGAGTCCTGTTAGCCCGCTACAGCCCGGTTCACCGGAGTCCTGCTAGCCCAGTGCTACAGCCTGGATTCACTCGCTGATGACCGACACGTTCGATGCTGGGTCATGGATGCCTGTCCCTGTAAGTTTGTGCCACTTTGGGTTTACGACTAGCCATGTCAGCCCGGGCTCCTTATCATATGGATGCTAGCGACACTGTCATATACGTGTGCCAAAAGACGCAAACGGTCCCGGGTAAAGGTAAGGCGACACCCGTGGGAATACCGTGCGTGAGGCCGCAAAGTGATATGAAGTGTTACATGCTAGATCTATGTGGCATCGAGTCGGGGTCCTGACAGCGTTGGTATCAGAGCTTGACTGCCTGTAGGATTACCAAGCCAAACTGGTCGAAGTTGAGTTTAGAAATTCTTTAGTTATATAAGGGAATTGATTGTGGGATGGAACGTAAGGCTCTTTTTACTCCTTATACCTCATGCCCTTCTGATCTGAGTCATCTTATCTTTCCTGCGGGGATTAAGAACTAGGCTATCTCTTCTTTCTATTAGGATCACGTGTTACTAATCAGTAGACTTATAAGATTGTTGGATTTAAGTCTCAGTTCAGTTCCTACTACTTCCGTATGTTAATTGTTGATCTCGGAACCTTGATATTGTGCTTCTGAGTGGTTATGCCACCGTTTTTGTGATTGTCTCAAATCTTTTTGAGCAATTATAGCCGTTATGCTGTCCGAGTCATCCCAGGTTTCTAAATAGTCCGATGCATTTGCAAATCCCTTCCTTCTGTTTCCGATGTTCCCATGGGCCAGACTAACCACACTAATCGGTGTGTTGAGGTAATTATTGCCTCGACATATATGTTGGAATTATTATTATGGCCTAGGTGTTTAGGGAGTCACCTAGTAATCTAGCAATGTTTTGTGGTCCTAGTGTGAAGATTCTGGCCTTTATTCTCGGAAGCATCCCGTGATGCTACTTAGTAGTAGGTATTCTACTCCTGGGTTCTGAACCCGAGATTCACTCTACCTACTTCATGTTGATAGTAATTGCTAGTGCCTTTAGGATATTAGTAACCTTTGCGATAGTCCTTGAAGTCCGTGGTATCTTCTTCTTCCAAATACCATGAACTACTTATGGCAGATGTTTATTGGATCAAAAAAATCACAATTAGAGTACTCTTGAGGAGTTCTCCATTCATAAATCGTGACTCTGCCAGTTCTACCTTTCTGCATGGGTTATCCGGAAGAAATATGTTGAACTTGGTTCGACATACTAATCTATGCATCCACAACTCAGAAAGTTATATGTTCCTTTGAGTTGTTCTCTTTAGTTGCATTCTGACCCTCGTCTATCAATTGATAGTCAAGAGTATGCGTGCGTTCGTTCATCGATGCCTATGACTCTTGTGGTCTGTCAAGCCATTCTATTCCGGAATGACTAGGAGAAACAAACTCCAGTACCTCTTCCATATCTAGGATTAGGTCAAAGTAGTTGTATTCCGCAGATCAAATGCCAATCCAGCTTTTGGTTCTGCTCTACCTTGGAGTATTACATATTATATATCGAGATTGTTATAGGAATTGCACACCATCCCATGAACTCTTGGTACAGTGATACTTCTTGCCATCACTGTTCATTCCTCGGCCCTCGTGTTGATGCAACCGGAATACCGACAAATGAATTGTGATGTGTGAAATCAATACTGCTAGCAACTCTGTTGCTTGGTAGTTAAAGGATAATAATTTCATTCTTAGTATGTTGGTTTTCGAATCATCCTTCTAAGACTGATCGTGCTACCTAGTCCTTATTTCAGTGCACCCTTCGATTGATGAGTTAGGATCTTGTCAAGTCCTCACTCATTTGATCATATCGTCTTGCCCTCAAAAGCAAGATTGTTCTCGAGCTTAGTAACATACCGGTGGTTCGTGACTTTCCAAATATCTTCTTGGAGGTGTTACCGGGTTGTCACCTGACCGCTATGTTGAGTTCGTGATCAAGTTGGTTTCTTGTGAACCACCTTCTCTCCAAGAATCGGTGTTAGATATCCCTGAGCTAGTTGGTTAAGCTAGACAACAACTTGGAGAGTTGGAAGATAAAAGCTTGTCTGACTTAGTTCGTTCCAAAGGGATATTCTTGTGTAGTGTGTGTTGAACAAAGATGATATCTTCATCGATTGGTCCTTGTGATCAGTTGCTGGACCTATTGTCTTATCAATCCTTTGATTTGAGTGTGGGCTATCGTCAAATCAAATCAGTACCAACGATGCTCGTAATGTTGTCTTATTCGTGGTTGATCCCTCGAGCATACACCATTATATCTTTTAGGTCTGACCAATGCTATCACTTGTTCACTTAACTATGGAATTCCTTTTAAAAGGAAACCCGGATGAATTGTTGTTGAGCCCATTGACAACATCCTTATCTCCTCCATGATTTTGTTGAACATTAAGCTAGTGTTGGAAACTTTTGAAAGCATTTGTTCATGCTAGTTCATGAAGCATATGTTCGGATGTAAGTAGTGACTTCCTTTAATTCATGTGCATCTGATGCAAGTTGCCGCCGTGGATTCGGGAAAGTCAATGTTGCTTTCTTTGGAATCATTCCAAATCAGTCATGCACACGTGCGAAGAATGCTGTGGTTTGAAGACTTGCAACCTTCAATCTATATGTATCCCTAGCACACCAAGCCACTGATTGATTTGTTCAAGGAGAAGGAGTTCCTTCATAAGAGCTAATCCGGACTTATGAAAGAACTTCGATACCCTCGTTGATGGTTCCCCCTCCTGAACTCGGTAGTGTTTTATTATAAGACTACCACGTGGTTATGCTTGTCTGGGACAACGTGTTCACATGTTTGTAGCAGAACCAGCTCATGTTTTGGAGCTTGCTATCGTAGTTCATCTCCCGAGAATCCCGCAACGTCATTTCGTCGATTTGTGTTGCAAACTTTCGTTTTTCTTCCTAGACTCGATGAGTCTGGAATATCCTGACACCAACCAGATCTGAATCTCAGGCAGATATGATGGTTTGGAACATTTCCCAAGAACTATAATATTGGTCTCGCGATAACCGATAAAGTGGATGTCATGGCCAACACACCCAGCCGGAAGACCTATTATTGTAGTATCTTGATTGAAGAAGTTGGCCACTCCCCCCCTAGGGATTTCGTAGGATTTACTCCCTAGTTGCCCCTATGGATTTTTGTGTTCCCGAAGTCTGACCTTTTACTTGATGTTTTAGATATCAAACCATATCTATGAATGGGTTATACTAGCACATCAAGGAGAACATTAGAAGCGGAGTGCTAAATGTCTCTCGGTCGATCATCCAGATTTTATTTGCTTGGCCTCGCTAAGGTGAAATCTGAGAAAGTGTTATCCTCCTTCGCATCTGCATCGTCCATCGCTATTCATCATGGTAGGATGTTGTGTTGTCGGCACCCTTGACGCGGTTGTTGATAAAACCGTGATGATTGTGGAAATGCTCAAGTTCTTGAGAGCACGCACAAGCGCTACGTCTTATCATCGGCACTAGCTGGGATTGCCCCAGATTTCCTCGGTTATGCTATAACCACTTCAACAGTGAATTCACTCTCTATTGTTGGGTTCTTCCCCAGTTACCAGAATCATTCCCAGCATTTGCATTTTGTTCCTAGCTTGCACCGCCAATGTGCCATTCTACCATGGGTCTCTTCCATTTCCGGTGATAAGCAAAATTCATCCATTACGTTGTCTTCAACAAGGTAATCCACATCATCCAAGTCCGAGTATGTCATTCTACCGACCCCCTCCAAATGATCGCTTGTGATTTGCCTTAAGCTGGCATAAAGAGTTTCAATGATCTCTGAATCAAAGGTAATTCTTTTGCCACTTAAGGGGAGATATCTACGAGTCACGGTTCCGAAGGTGTCTCGTTGTGGTATCATGGCAACTCAACTCCTCGCTACGTTGACAACCGATTACCACCTTCTTAAGTGTGGAATTGTTGTCCACCTAGTGAACCTTCATCATCCGTTTCTTTCCACCCCTCTTGATGTGTATCTCGTGTCTCAACCCGAGAGATGGTCCTATGTCTCATTCCGTGAGTTAATCCTGAGTTGTTCGATCTTCGAAAAGATCAGTCCTTCTAGAGTCCCCTTCCCCTCTCGTTGTTATGTTAGTTGGAGTTCTCAGAGCAAGACTTCAAGACAATGATGGTGTTCAAATCAACGTTTCTATGAAGTGCAACCTGGATCGTGAAGATTATACTAGTTGCGTTTACCTTTCACCTTACCCTACGCTTGAATCTCGTGACGAGATTCTTGTTTAGTGGGGGTGAGTTGTCACATCCATAGCTTCTGGCATTGCACTAGTACTAGCCTTTGGTGATGCATCATGTTTACTTTTACAGAAAGTTGAAATGGGGATTGTCCAAACCCTAGCATTTTAAGAATTCACCAGGTTCACCCAAAATATTTTCAGTCAATCCAAGTGGCTTCAAAAATGTTCATCATCTTTGGAAAAATGCTGGAAACAGTAACCAGAGATGATGCACATTTTTCCATGTCATTTTGGATCTTTGAACTAATATATATTGTATTTGAGTTGGAGCAAATATATGTTATATATATTTTTAATGCTTCAATAATTCTGATATTTTGTGAGGGGCTCTAGAATATTACTTTCAGTCCCTGCAAAAATTATTGGAAGAAACAAAAATGATTTAGTGTTTGAACTAAATCAAAACAGATTGAAACAAATAGAAAACAATGATTAAAAAAATAAAACAGAGCAAAAATAAAAAGGGAGACGGCCACCTGGGCCACTTACCTGCTTACCTGCCCGGCCCAGCTCCTCCCGCTGGCCCAGCCCGCCACCGCTACCCCCC
>NC_057797.1:399473280-399474094 GCF_018294505.1 Triticum aestivum | reverse complement strand
CTCTGTCGTCTTCCTCCCCGACAGGGGAACGGCGTGTGCCCGACGCTCGCCGGCACGTGCGCGCGCCACCTCCTGCTTCCCCCGGACTCCCTCGATGCCCCGGACGAAGCCACGCAGCTGCCCCGCACCGCTCTCACTCTCCCTCGCCCTCCCCTTCTTCCCCTGCTCTCTCTCCCTCTCACCCGAGAACCGCCGCCGCCACCGACGCCGATTGCCGCAGCCACCGTGCTCCTCTCGCCTCCCCGACGCCTCCCAGAGCTCCGCAAGTCCTCCCTCGTCCTCCTCGTCGTCTCACGCGACCAGAAGAGCCCCGGAACGCCGCCCCCGACGTTTTCCCCCTCGCCGGCCGCCGAGGATCTTCTCCGTCGAATTCGGCCACTCCGGCGCGCCCCCGAGCTCGCTGACCCTCCCTGCGCGATCCCTGTGAGCTCCACTCCGTTTCCCCTCCTCCATTTTGTTCGTTTCCGTGCCGTAGCACCCCGGCCACATTTCCGAGCGCCGCCGTCCGCCATGGACGCCGGGCATGGCACTGACGTGCTGCTGCGGCCAGTCCGACGAGCCTAGCGTGCTCCTAGCTGCCCCAGGAGTCCGCATAGCCCCTCAGCCAGCCCCCTAGCGCCCCGTAACCTCGCTCCGCCCAAACCCGAGCTCCGGCAGCCGCTGCGGCCCCCTCTCCGGCGAGCTCCGGCCACCCCCGCACCTCCCGATGGCCCCCCTAGATGCGCACGGGCACGGGCTACCCTCTGGTGCCCTTGGCTTGGCCCAAAACCCCTCGCAGCGCCACTCCGGCGAGCTCCCGCCGCAGTTTTGGTCG
>NC_057797.1:399450975-399473231 GCF_018294505.1 Triticum aestivum | reverse complement strand
TCAAGGAATCCATCTGTACCATTTTCATGCATGTTAGAACAACTTATAGCTGCTGTTTAGCACAAATCAATTAAATGGCATTTGAATAATCACATATGGAGTTTGAATTTGAATCTTGTATTCAAACCAACTTCATTTAATCTGTTGCTAGTTGCATTAGCCCAAAACACATTCATTTTGCCATGTCATGATCATGCATCATATTGTGCATTGCATTGATTGTGTTCCCTTCTGTGTTGCCGGTATTTGTCCCCTCTCGATAGACGTGATACCGATGATGTGATCGTTGACACTGATGAAGACTCAATGTTATCTTCAGAAGTGCCAGGCAAGCAAAACCCCCTTGTTCATTCCGATAAAATCCCACTCTCTCGCTCCTGCTCTCTTTTACTGCATTAGGACAACATCGATTCATCTGTTACTTGCTGCGGTAGCTGAACCCCCTTTATCCTCTGCATGACCTGTCATTCCACAGTAATTAGATGAAACCCACTAGCATGAGTAGGAGTTGTTTGAGCCCTGTTGTGCCTACTCATTCATGTTTGTTTGTCATGCCTGCTACTTCTTAGAGTTGAGTCAGGTCTGATTCATCGGGGATGAATCAGAGGCGTGTGAACCTGTCCTACTGTGTGTGAGCTAAGTGTGTGAACACGATTTGGTAAAGGTAGCGGTGAGAGGCCATGTAGGAGTACATGGTGGGTTGTTTCATTGTAGCCGTCCTCAGGAACTGAGTTCTGTGTTTGTGATCCATGATTCAGCTACTACCATACATTGGGCCCTGAAATATGACCCCGCTCGACTTCTTATTCACCCTTGTCCTCTGTCCAGGAGTTGCAAGTAGTTTCTGGTGTTTGTAGTATGCTGGAGGCCGTGGACAGCACTGACCGTAGGGGTGGGCTGTGATGCGGTAGGCACGTGGCCGGGTAAACCGGGCGCCCGTTTGGTGTCACGGAACCCTGTTCACATCGTTTGGGGCTGTGAGCGAAACTCCGGCCGGATCTCCTCATGGATGGAACCCGAATAGGCGATAAACCTGGACTAGAGACTTGAGTGTTTAGGTAGGTCGTGGTCTACACCCACGTCGGCTTTCGCTTGAAGTCTGCCGAGCACATGTCGTGTGCAGACGCTAAGTGGTGGAAACATGTATGAAGAAGTACACCCCTGCAGGGTTATCATCATCTATTCGAATAGCCGTGTCCGCGGAAAAGGACTTCTGGGTTGCTTATATCAGTTCATAGACAAGTGAAGGTGGATACTCTAAAATACGCAAGATAAGCGTGAGTGCTATGGATGGCGTTCTCGTAGGGAGACGGGAGCGGATCCATAGTGGTGTATTGATATGGTGAATATGTGGACTCGAGTGCGCCACCTCAAAAGTTATTTGCAGTCGTAGTTCAGGTTAGCCACTGAGTCAAAGCTGGCTTGCTGCAGTCAAACTCCACCATCCCCTTTGTTGATAATGAGGCATATGTAGATAGATCTGATGTAAGTCTTGCTGGGTACATTTGTACTCACGTTTGCCTATTTTATGTTTTTGCAGAGAGACTTCGGTCTCGCTAGTAGTTTCACGTGGACTTCGACGTTTAGCTTGTTACCTCAGCTACGATCTTGTGCCCTCGGCAGGATCTGGTAGATAGTCAGGCTTCTCAGCCTTTTTCATTTATAGATGTCTGTACTCAGACATGATAGCTTCCGCTTGTGCTTTGACTTGTATGCTCTGATTGTTGGGTCATGAGACCCATGTTTGTAATATCTCGCTCCTCGGAGCCTATTGATTAAATTACTTGAGTCATAGAGTCATGTTGTGATGCCATGTTGTGTTTGCACATATCGAGCATATTGTGTGTATGTTATTGAAATGCTTGGTATGTGTGGGATCTGACTATCTAGTCGTTTATCTTCAGTAGCCTCTCTTACCGGGAAATGTCTCCTAGTGTTTCCACTGAGCCATGGTAGCTTGCTACTGCTCCGGAACACTTAGGCTGGCCGGCATGTGTCCTTCTTCGTTCCTGTGTCTGTCCCTTCGGGGAAATGTCACGCGATGAATACCAGAGTCCTGTTAGCCCGCTACAGCCCGGTTCACCGGAGTCCTGCTAGCCCAGTGCTATAGCCTGGATTCACTCGCTGATGACCGACACGTTCGATGCTGGGTCATGGATGCCTGTCCCTGTAAGTTTGTGCCACTTTGGGTTTACGACTAGCCATGTCAGCCCGGGCTCCTTATCATATGGATGCTAGCGACACTGTCATATACGTGTGCCAAAAGGCGCAAACGGTCCCGGGTAAAGGTAAGGCGACACCCGTTGGAATACCGTGCGTGAGGCCGCAAAGTGATATGAAGTGTTACATGCTAGATCTATGTGGCATCGAGTTGGGGTCCTGACAATTGAAGAACCTATCATTGATGATAGTGATGATGAAGGTCCCCCCAAATGATTATGTATTACCCGTTGTTCCTAAGGGTTATGTTATGAATGAAAAAGCTTCTATGGAAATCCTTGCTTGCAATGATAGAAATGATCTTAACAAATTATTAGCTAAATGGAAGCAGCAGTCTCTTAATGCTAGAATGAAACCCGATCCTGCTTTTGCTACTTCACCTATCTATGTTACTGATAAGGATTGTGAATTCTCTGTTGATCATGATATTATTACCTTAGTTGAATCTGATCCTTTTTATGGCCTTGAATCTGAAACTGTTGTGGCACATCTTACCAAGTTGAATGATATAGCCACCTTGTTTACTAATGATGAGAAGTCTCGCTATTTATATATCCTTAAGATATTGCTATTCTCATTAAAGGGTGATGCTGAGACTTGGTATAATTCTCTTGCTCCTGGTTGTGTGCGTAGTCCCCATGATATGATTTATTACTTCTCTGCTAAATATTTCCCTGCTCATAAGAAACAAGCTGCCTTGCGGGAAATATATAATTTTGTGCAAATCAAAGAAGAGAGTCTCCCACAACCTTGGGGGAGGCTTCTCCGGTTACTTAATGCTTTGCCTGATCATCCTCTTAAGAAAAATGAAATACTTGATATCTTTTATAATGGACTAACCGATGCTTCCAAGGACTACTTGGATAGTTGTGCTGGTTGTGTTTTCAGGGAAAGAACAGTCGACGAAGCTGAAATACTATTGGATAATATGTTGACTAATGAAAATAATTGGACTCTTCCCGAGCCAATTCCTGAAGTAATTCCTGAACCAATTGAGCCAACTCCTGAGCCTATTTCTAAACCCACTCCGAAGAAGAGAGGTGTTTTATTTCTCAGTCCTGAAGATATGCAAGAGGCAAAGAAATCAATGAAAGAAAAAGGTATTAAAGCTGAAGATGTTAAGAATTTACCTCCTATTGAAGAAATGCATGGTTTTAATTTACCGCCTGAAGAACCATATTGTCTTGACAACCCGACACAGGTAGTAAAGGTAAATTCTCTCTATAGATATGATAAAGTTGAAATACCCTCTACTAAATTTCATAGCCCGTTCTTAGATGAATTTGATGACTTTATGGCTAGACAAGAAAGTTTTAATGCTTATGTTGGTAGAGAGTTAAAGAATAATGCTTTCGAGATAGATCGCGTAGGTGATAATCTAGCTAGAGTTAAAGATGAACTTCACCGCGTTAGCAAATATCCTTCTATGGTTGCTACTCAAGCCGAGCAAGTACTTAAAGCTCAAAATGATTTGCTTGATGAATTAAATAATAAAAATGACTTTGCTGTTAGAGTGGCTACTAGAACTGGTAGAATGACTCAGGAACCTTTGTATCCTGAAGGCCACCCTAAGGGAATCGAGCAAGATTCTCAGAGAAATAATTTAGAGGCACCTAGCTCTTCTAAAAAGAAGAAAAAGTAAGACGATAGGACATTGCATGCTTCTAGTGAACCTACTATAGACACACCTGAGAATCCCAATGATATTTCTATTTCTGATGCTGAAACACAATCATGTGATGAACATGAACCTAGTGATAATGTTAATGATAATGTTCATGTTGATGCTCAACCTAGCAAAGACAATGATGTAGAGATTGAACCTGCTATTGATCTTGATAACCCACAATCAAAGAATCAACGTTATGATAAGAGAGATTTTGTTACTAGGAAGCACGGTAAAGAAAGAGAACCATGGGTTCAGAAACCCATGCCCTTTCCTCCTAAACCATCCAAGTCAAAGGATGATGAGGATTTTGAGCGCTTGCTGAAATGATTAGACCTATTTTCTTACGTATGCGCTTAACCGATATGCTTAAAGTAAATCCATATGCTAAGTATATGAAGGATATCATTACAAATAAAAGAAAGATACCGGAAGCTAAAATTTCCACCATGCTTGCTAATTACACTTTTGAAGGTGGAATACCAAAGAAACTTGGAGATCCGAGGGTACCAACTATACCATGCTCTATTAAAAGAAACTACGTTAGAACTGCTTTATGTGATCTTGGAGCCGGTGTTAGTGTTATGCCTCTCTGTTTATATCGTAGACTTGAATTGAATAAGTTGACACCTACTGAAATATCTTTGCAAATGGCTAATAAATAAACTGCTATACCTATCGGTATTTGTGAGGATGTGCCTGTTGTGGTTGCAAATGTCACTATCTTAACGGACTTTGTTATTCTTGATATTCTTGAGGACGATAGTATGTCTATTATCCTTGGTAGACCTTTTCTTAATACTGCAGGGGTTGTTATTGATTGCAACAAAGGCAATGTCACTTTTCATGTTAGTGGTAATGAGCATACGGCACACTTTCCGGCAATCTCAAGTTCATAGCATCAATTCTATTGAAAAAGTCCCAACTATCTTTTTTTGAGGTTTTGAATTTCCTCTTCCTACTGTCAAGAAAAAGTATGATATTCTTATTATTGGGGATTTTCATATCCCCGTTGAGGTAACTTAGTGTTATTCGAAATTTCTTCGGTTCCGTGTTATTCGGAATGAGTTTGTTAACAAGACTTGATCAACCTTGTTAGTGGATTCATTTTGATGATCACGAGATGGATGAAACTAGAAGGCACAACCTTCTGTACCCTCCTTTTACTTTTTGTTATTTAGATTAAATAAAGCAAAAATAGTATTATCTGTCTGTTTTCTGAATTATTCGTGCATTAAAAAATAGTCCGAAAATAAAAGTGCTCCAAATGCCTTGCAAATTTAGTATGATTTTTTCTAGAATATTTGAGGATTTTAGGCACTGAAAACACTGCAGGAGGGCCAAGCACCAGGCCAGGAGAGAGGAGGGTGCCCCCCTGTAGGGCGCACCCCCCTGTCTCGTGGGCCCCTGGTGGCTCCCCTCCACTTATACCAGCACCCACACACTTCATCTTCTACCCAAAAAAATCCCCATCCAACTCAAGCCCGAGTTCTAGCTCGTTTTGCTGCGATTTTCGATCTCTTAGCTCAAAGCTCCATTCACAAAACTGCTTTGGGAGATTGTTGCTTGGTATGTGACTCCTCCATTGGTCCAATTAGTTTTTGTTCTAGTGCTTTATTCATTGAAAATTTGTGCTGCATAGGTGACCATGTTCTTGAGCTTGCATGTTAAATTTTTGAGGTCCCAAGCAATTCCAATGCATGATATAAGCTCTAGGCACTTGTACGAGTAGTTTCTATCAATCTTGTTTAGATTTATTCACTTTTATTTTGAAGTTACTAAAATTTCAGAAATTTTCATAAAATGTGAAGGAGGCTCTTTAAAGGCTCTTCTAGCCAAAGCTCTAAGGAAAAACAAGACAAAGAGAAGGAAAAACCAAGTATAATCTTCCTCGCTTAGCGGAAGTACGGTCGTGTGAATGGCCGTGTGAGGATTTCTTGAAAGAAGCCGGAATTCATGAAGACTTTTATACTCTAATCGAGATGGCAGGCCTCACCCGTTTCATCAACAACTGAATCGATCAGTATCTCTTGCTTACCAATACTTTCGTGCAAAACTTTTATTATTATCCTAAGAAGTCACCGCCTTCAGTATCATTTCATTTATATGATGAATTCAAAGAAATGTCTTTACGTCATTTTTGCGCGGTATGTAGGATACCTTATGAGGGAGAATTAGAGGAACCCCATCATGAAGATGTGGATGGCTTCGTTAAAACTATTGCTGTAGAAGAGCCAAAGAAGGGCTCTGAGGCAAAAGTCTCTAGCATACACTTTCCTGTTTTACGCTACTTTGCCATATTTGCTAGTAGATGCTTGATTGGTGGTGGAAATAGTGGAAATTTGAGCGATCCAGATATTATTATTCTTCAACATGCTTTGCTGGGAGACAACACTTTTAGTATGAGTGTCGTCGTTGCTAAACGGCTAGCCCTGAATCATACAAAAGGCCCCATATTTGGAGGTATCTATGTTGCACGTCTTGCTGAACATTTTCAGATACCCATTAGGCACCATGAGGTGGAGGAGACAAAATTACCTCCTCACATTTTAGATTACAAGAGCATGGTAGCACATAAGTTTATTGTTGACAACGAAGAGAAGATGCTCTTGTATAGACTTAGATTCAATAAGAAACACTTTGAGTTTATTATTCTGCCTGCGCCTCTGTTGTTTGATTTGCTTGCAGAAAGTCATCTTGTCACGCCAGAAGCTGTGAACAATCACCTAGCTCAAGCTTTTACTCTAGAACCTGAACCTGAGCCGGAACCTGAGCTGGACCCTTATCGTACATCATCTGTCCAGTGGGATCCGGAGATGACCAGCCAGTGGTATCCTGATTATACCTCCAACTACATCGGGGAGAGTAGCGGCGGTCCTTGGTATTACACCAACTTAGGCCAAAAGCCTAAGCTTGGTGGAGTACGTATTTCTCACCGACTTTACATTCATGTTCACACACTAGTCATCGGTGCTCATACTCTTTCATTGTATTATCCATGCTAGTTAAATTTCTTTTTCTAATTTTCTTCTTGTGTGTTTGATAAACCTTGAGAAAAACCAAAAAAATTAGTTAGTTTACTTTCCTTGCTTGTAATAGAAATTAAAATGAAAACCCCAAAAAAGATTTCTAGTTCTTCTTCTTACTTGTTGGGAGCTTTCCCGTGTAAATAGTTTTATTTTCTTTTCTTTCTTTTAGGGGTCGAGAAGACCATATTGAAAATGCTTAGTGGCTCTCATATGCATGATTGTTTATTTAATTTAGAGCCCATATTACTTGTCTTCTCTCTTGAGTTGAATGCTTGCAGATTCCAGCTTAGTCCAATGCACGTGCACTCTTATTATTATACACATCATTCGGTTGTGCAAGTGAAAGGCAATAATGACGATATATGATGGACTTATTGGGATGAGAAAAGCTGGTATGAACTCGACCTCTCTTGTTTTTGTAAATATGATGATTCATCATTCTTGAGTCAGCTATTATGAAGTAAACATATTTGCAATGACATTTAGAGATTATAGTTGCTTGTGCCATGCTTGATTAGCTATGAGTTATAATGGTTTACCTTGCGTGCCAACATGCTATTAGAATGATTATGATGTGGTATGATGGGATGGTATCCTCCTTTGAATGAATTGAGTGACTCGACTTGGCACATGTTCACGCATGTAGTTGAAACAAATCAACATAGCCTTCATGATATTTATGTTCATGGTGGATTATATCCTACTCATGCTTGTACTCGGTGTAAATTAATTCTAATGCATGTTTACGACTGTTGTCGCTCTCGCAGTTGGTCGCTTCCTGGTCTTTTGCTAGCCTTCACCTGTACTAAGCAGGAATACTGCTTGTGCATCCAAACTCCATAAACCCCAAAGTTGTTCCATATGAGTCCACTATACCTACCTATATGCGCTATTTACCTGGCGTTCCAAGTAAATTTGTATGTGCCAAACTCCAAACCTTCAAATGAAATTCTGTTTTGTATGCTCGAGCAGCTCATGCTTCAACTAGGGCTGCCTATATCTTCCATGCTAGGTGGGTTATTCTCAAGAGGAGTGGACTCCGCTCCTCATTCACGAGAAAGGGCCGGTAACTGGGATGCCCAGTCCTATGATCCAAAAAGATCAAAGCAAATCAAAATAATTAAACAAAACTCCCCCAGGGCTGTTGTATGTTGGAGGCACTCGTTGTTTCGAGCAAGCCATGGATTGATGCTTGTTGGTGGTTGGGGGAGTATAAACCTTTACCATTCTATTTGGGAACTGCCTATAATGCATGTAGTATGGAAGATACAGCCATCTCATAGTTATTGCGTTGACAGTGAAAGTATACCGCTCAAATGTTATTCAATCTCTATTTTACAATCGAGCTCTGGCACCTCTACAAATCCCTGCTTCCCTCTGCGAAGGGCATATCTATTGACTTTTATGTTGAGTCATCATCCTTCTTATTAAAAGCACCCGCTGGAGAGCACACTGTCATTTGCATTCATTACTATTGGTTTATATTGGGTATGACTTGACTGGATCTCTTTTACCATGAATTACAATGTTTAGTCAGTCCTTTATCTTTAAAGGTGCTCTGCATTTATGTTTTGCGGTCTCAGAAAGGGCTAGCGAGATACCCGTCCTCAACTCCAACTCCATATATTCCGTCTCGGGGAGAGAAAAATAGAGGAGAAAGTTTGCGTTTTACGACACGGAGCCACCGCCAAGCCCCAATCTCTCTCGGGAGGGCTGATCTGGAGTCCGTTCGGGGCTCCGGAGAGGGGGATTCGTCGCCGTCGTCATCATCAACCATCCTCCATCGCCAATTTCATGATGCTCACCGCCGTCCGTGAGTAATTCCATCATAGGCTTGCTGGTCGGTGATGGGTTGGATGAGATTTACCATGTAATCAAGTTAGTTTTGTTAGGGTTTGATCCCTAGTATCCACTATGTTCTGAGATTGATGTTGCTATGACTTTGCTATGCTTAATGCTTGTCACTAGGGCCCGAGTGCCATGATTTCAGATCTGAACCTATTATGTTTTCATGAATATATGTGTGTTCTTGATCCTATCTTGCAAGTCCATAGTCACCTATTATGTGTTATGATCCGACTGTTGGAAATATGCCCTAGACGCAATAATAAAATGGTTATTATTGTATTTCTTTGTTCATGATAATTGTCTATTATTCATGCTATAACTGTGTTATCCGGAAATCATAATACACGTGTGAATACATAGACCACAACAATTCCCTTGTGAGCCTCTAGTTGACTAGCTCGTTGATCAACAGATAGTCATTGTTTCCTGACTATGGGCATTGGATGTCATTGTTAACGGGATCACATCATTAGGAGAATGATGTGATGGACAAGACCCAATTCTAAGCATAGCTCAAAGATCGTGTAGTTCGTTTACCTAGAGCTTTTCCAATTGTCGAGTATCATTTCCTTATACCATGAGATTGTGCAACTCCCAGATACCGTAGGAGTTCTTTGGGTGTGCCAAACGTCACAACGTAACTGGGTGACTATAAAGGTACACTACAGGTATCTCCGAAAGTGTCTGTTGGGTTGGCACGAATCGAGACTGGGATTTGTCACTCCGTATGATGGAGAGGTATCTCTGGGCCCACTCGGTAATGCATCATCATAATGAGCTCAATGTGACCAAGTGTCTGGTCACAGGATCATGCATTACGGTACGAGTAAAGTGACTTGCCGGTAACGAGACTAAACGAGGTATTGGGATACCGACGATCGAGTCTCGGGCAAGTAATGTACCGATTGACAAAGGGAATTGAATATGGGGTTAATTGAATCCTCGACATCGTGGTTCATCCGACGAGATCATCGAGGAGTATGTGGGAGCCAACATGGGTATCCAGATCCTGCTGTTGGTTATTGACCGGAGAGGCATCTCCGTCATGTCTGCATATCTCCCGAACCCGTAGGGTCTAAACACTTAATGTTCGGTGACGCTAGGGTTGTAGAGATATTAGTATGCAGCAAACCGAAAGTTGTTCGGAGTCCCGAATGAGATCCTGCACGTCACGAGGAGTTCCGGAATGGTCCGGAGGTGAAGAAATATATATAGGAAGTGCTGTTTCGGCCATCGGGAGAGTTTCGGGGATCACCGGTATTGTACTGGGACCACCGGAAGGGTCCCGGGGGTCCACCGGGTGGGGCCACCTATCCCGTAGGGCCCCATGGGCTGAAGTGGGGAGGGAACCAGCCCCTGGTGGGCTGGTGCGCCCCCCTTGGGCCCCCCTGCGCCTACGGTTGGGAACCCTAGGGGAGGGGGCACCTCCACTTGCCTTGGGGGGCAAGTTCCCCCTTTGGCCGCTGCCCCCCCTAGGAGATCCCATCTCCTAGGGCCGGCGCCCCCCCCTGGGGACCCTATATAAAGGGGGGAGGGAAGCCGCACCCTGCATCTTGGCGCCTCCCTTCCCCCTTGCTACACCTCTCCCTCCCACAAACGCTTGGTGAAGCCCTGCCGGATCCCTGCTGCATCCACCACCACGCCGTTGTGCTGCTGGATCTTCATCAACCTCTCCTTCCCCCTTGCTGGATCAAGAAGGAGACGCCACGCTGACCGTACGTGTGTTGAACGCAGAGGTGCCGTCCGTTCGGCGCTAGGATCTCCGGTGATTTGGATCACGACGTGTACGACTCCCTCAACCCCGTTCTCTTGAACGCTTCCACTCGCGATCTACAACGGTGTGTCGATGCATTCCCCTCTCTCGTTGCTGGATGAACTCATAGATTGATCTTGATGAATGTAGGAAATTTTTTATTTTATGCAACGTGCCCCTACAGTGGCATCATGAGCCAGGTCTATGCGTAGTTACTATGCACGAGTAGAACACAAAGCAGTTGTGGGCGTAGATGTTGCCAATTTTCTTGCCACTACTAGTCTTATCTTGCTTTGGTGGCATCGTGGGATGAAGCGGCCCGGACCGACCTTACACGTACGCTTACGTGAGACAGGTTCCACCGACTGGCATGCACTAGTTGCATAAGGTGGCTAGCGGGTGTCTGTCTCTCCCACTTTAGTTGGAGCGGATTCGATGAAAAGGGTCCGTATGAAGGGTAAATAGAAATTGGCATATCATGTTGTGGTTTTACGTAGGTAAGAAACGTTCTTGCTAGAACACCTATAGAAGCCACGTAAAAACTTGCAACAACAATTAGAGGACGTCTAACTTGTTTTTGCAGCAAGTGTTTTGTGATGTGATCTGGCCAAAGGATGTGATGAATGATATATGTGATGTATGAGATGATCATGTTCTTGTAATAGGAATCACGACTTGCATGTCGATCAGTATGACAACCGGCAGGAGCCATAGGAGTTGTCTCTATTTTTTGTATGACCTACGTGTCATTGAAGAATGCCATGTAAATTACGTTACTTTACTGCTAAACGCGTTAGCCATAGCAGTAGAAGTAGTCGTTGGCGTGACAACTTCATGAAGACAAGATGATGGAGATCATGGTGTCATGCCGGTGACGAAGATGATCATGGCGCCCCGAAGATGGAGATCAAAGGAGCAATATGATATTGTCCATATCATGTCACTATTTGATTGCATGTGATGTTTATCATGTTTTACATCTTATTTGCTTAGAACGATGGTAGCTTAAATAAGATGATCCCTCGAAATAATTTGAAGAAAAGTGTGTTGGGGAACGTAGCAGAAATTCAAATTTTTTTACGCATCACCAAGATCAATCTATGGAGACACTAGCAACGAGGGGAAGGAGAGTGCATCTACATACCCTTGTAGATCGCTAAGCGGAAGCGTTCAAGAGAACGGGGTTGAAGGAGTCGTACTCGTCGTGATCCAAATCACCGGAGATCCTAGTGCCGAACGGACGGCACCTCCGCGTTCAACACACGTACAGCCCGGTGATGTCTCCCATGCCTTGATCGAGCAAGGAGAGAGGGAGAGGTTGAGGAAGACTCCGTACAGCAGCAGCACGATGGCGTGGTGGTGGTGGAGGAGCGTGGTGATCCTGCAGGGCTTCGCCAAGCACGGCGGAAGAGGAGAAAGAGAGGTAGGGCTGCGACAACAGGAGAAGAAACTTCGTGTGTTGGGCTGCTCCTTTGCCTCCACTATATATAGGGGAAGAGGGGAGGGGCTGCGCCCCCACCTAGGGTTCCACCCTCGGGGCGGCGGCCAGCCCAAGATCCCATCTGAGGGGCGTCCAAGGGGGGAAGAGGGGAAACTTGCCCCCCAAGTTAGGTGGGTGCGCCCCCTTCCCCAAACCCTAGGCGCCTTGGGCCCTTGTGGAGGGCGCACCAGCCCACCTGGGGCTGGTCCCCTCCCACACTTGGCCCATGCTGCCCTCCGGGGATGGTGGCCCCACTTGGTGGACCCCCGGGACCCTCCCGGTGGTCCCGGTATGTTACCGATAAAACCCGAAACTTTTCCGGTGACCAAAACAGGACTTCCCATATATAAATCTTTACCTCCGGACCATTTCGGAACTCCTCGTGACGTCCAGGATCTCATCCGGGACTCCGAACAACATTCGGTAAGCACATACAAACTTCCTTTATAACCCTAGCGTCATCGAACCTTAAGTGTGTAGACCCTACGGGTTCGGGAACCATGCAAACATGACCGAGACGTTCAACGGTCAATAACCAACAGCAGGATCTGGATACCCATGTTGGCTCCCACATGTTCCACAATGATCTCATCGGATGAACCACGATGTCAAGGACTCAATCAATCCCGTATACAATTCCCTTTGTCTAGCAGTATTGTACTTGCCCGAGATTCGATCGTCGGTATGCCGACACCTTGTTCAATCTCGTTACCAGCAAGTCTCTTTACTCGTTCCGTAACACATCATCCCATGATCAACCCCTTGGTCACATTATGCACATTATGATGATGTCCTACCGAGTGGGCCCAGAGATACCTCTCCGTCACACGGAGTGACAAATCCCAGTCTCGATTCGTGGCAACCCAATAGACACTTTCGGAGATACCCGTAGTGCACCTTTATAGCCACCCAGTTACGTTGTGACATTTGGTACACCCAAAGCATTCCTACGGCATCCGGGAGTTGCACAATCTCATGGTCTAAGGAAATGATACTTGACATTAGAAAAGCTTTAGCATATGAACTACACGATCTTTGTGCTAGGCTTAGGATTGGGTCTTGTCCATCACATCATTCTCCTAATGATGTGATCTTGTTATCAAAGACATCCAATGTCCATGGTCAGGAAACCGTAACCATCTATTGATCGACGAGCTAGTCTACTAGAGGCTTATTAGGGACATGGTGTTGTCTATGTATCCACACATGTATCTGAGTTTCCTATCAATGCAATTATAGCATAGATAATAAACGATTATCATGAACAAGGAAATATAATAATAATAACTAATTTATTATTGCCTCTAGGGCATATTTCCAACAGTCTCCCACTTGCACTAGAGTCAATAATCTAGTTCACATCGCCATGTGATTAACACTCACAGGTCACATCGCCATGTGACCAACATCCAAAGAGTTTACTAGTGTCACTAAACTAGTTCACATCATCATGTGATTAAGACTCAATGAGTTCTGGGGTTTGATCATGTTTTGCTTGTGAGAGAGGTTTTAGTCAACGGGTCTGCAACATTGAGATCCGTATGTACTTTGCAAATCTCTAGGTCATATTTTAAATGTTGCTTCCACGCTCCACTTGGAGCTATTCCAAATGGTTGCTCCACCATACGTATCCGGTTTGCTACTCAGAGTCATTCGGATAGGTGTTAAAGCTTGCATCGATGTAACCCTTTACGCCAAACTCTTTATCACCTCCATAATCGAGAAACATGTCCTTATTACTCCAAGGACAATTTTGACCGCTGTCTGGTGATCCACTCCTTGATCACCTTTGTACCCTCTTGCCAGAAATGTGGCAAGGCACACATCAGGTGCGGTACTTAACATAGCATATTGTAGAGCCTACGTCTAAAGCATAGGGGACGACCTTCGTCCTTTTCTCTCTCTTCTGTTGTGGTCGAGCTTTAAGTCTTAACTTCATACCTTACAACTCAGGCAAGAACTCCTTCTTTGACTGATCCATCTTGAACACCTTCAAGATCATGTCAAGGTATGTGCTCATTTGAAAGTACCATTAAGCGTTTTTGATCTATCCTCATAGATCTTGATGCTCAATGTTCAAGCAGCTTAATCCAGGTTTTCTATTGAAAAACAGTTTTCAAATAACCCTATATGCTTTCCAGAAACTCTACATCATTTCTGATCAACAATATATCAACAACATATACTCATCAGAAATTCTATAGTGCTCCCACTCACTTATTTGGAAATACAAGTTTCTCATAAACTTTGTATAAACCCAAAATCTTTGATCATCTCATCAAAGTGTATATTCTGACTCCGAGATGCTTGCTCTAGTCCAAGGAAGGATCGCTGGAGCTAGCATACCTTTTAGCATCCTTAGGATCGACAAAACCTTTCTGATTGTATCACATACAACCTTTCCTTATGAAAACTGGTAAGGAAGCTCGTTTTGACATCCATCTGCCAGATTTCATAAATGCAGCTAATGCTAACATGATTCCGACGGACATAAGCATCGCTACGGATGAGAAAATCTCATTGTAGTCAACTCCTTGAACTTGTGAAAAAATCTTTGCCACAAGTCGAACTTCATAGACGGTGATATTACCATCCACGTCCGTGTTCTTCTTAAAGATCCATTTATCTCAATGGCTTGCAGATCATTTGGCAAATCCACCAAAGTCCATGCTTTGTTCTGATACATGGATCCTATCTCGGATTTCATGGCTTCTAACCCTTTGTCGGAATATGGGCCCACCATCGCTTCTCCATAGCTCGTAGGTTCATTGTTGTCTAGCAACATGATCTTCAAGACAGGATTACTGTACCACTCTGAAGTAGTACGCATCCTTGTCACCCTACGAGGTACGGTAGTGACTTGATACGAAACTTCATGATCACTATCATAAGCTTCTACTTCAAATGGTGTGGGCGCCACAGGAACAACTTCCTGTGCCCTGCTACACACTAGTTGAAGTGACGGTTCAATGACCTCATCAAGTCTCCACCATGCTCCCACTCAACTTTCTGAGACAAACTTTTCCTCGTGAAAGGACCCGATTCAAGAAACAATCCATATTGCTTTCGGATCTAAATTAGGAGGTATACCCAACTGAGATGCATTTTATCCACTTTGGGTTCGAGCTTATAAACCTGAAACTTTTTCACATAAGTGTCGCAGACCCAAACTTTTAAGAAACGACAACTTAGGTTTCCCCAAACCATAGTTCAAATGGTGTCGTCTCAACGGAATTACGTGGTGCCCTATTAAAGTGAGTGCGGTTGTCTCTAATGCCTAACCCATGAACGATAGTGGTAATTCGATAAGAGACATCATGGTACGCACCATATCCAATAGGGTGCAACTATGATGTTCAGACACACCATCACACTATGGTGTTCCAGGCGGTATTAATTGTGAAACAATTTCCACAATGTCTTAATTGTGTGCCAAAGCTCGTAACTCAGATACTCATCTCTATGATCATATCATAGACATTTTATCCTCTTGTCACGATGATCTTCAACTTCACTCTGAAATTACTTGAACCATTCAATAATTCAGACTTGTGTTTCATCAAGTAAATATACTCAGTATCTACTCAAATCATCCATGAAGTAAGAACATAACGATATCCACTGTGTGCCTCAGCACTCATTGGACTGCACACATCAAAATGTATTACTTCCAACAAGTTGCTTTCTTGTTCATTTTACCAAAACGAGGCTTTCAGTCATCTTGCCCATGTGGTATGATTCGCATGTCTCAAGTGATTCAAAATCAAGTGAGTCCAAACGGTCCATTTGCATGGAGTTTCTTCATGCATATACACCAATAGACATGGTTCACATGTCTCAAGCTTTTCAAAAACGAGTGAGTCCAAAGATCCATCAAGATGGAGCTTCTTCATGCGTTTTATACCAATATCACTATCTTGTATCTTTTGGCATGAACATGTGTACCACTACGATCGAGATTCAATAAACCATTCATTTTAGGTTCAAGACCATTGAAGGTATTATTCAAATAAACAGAGTAACCATTATTCTCCTTAAATGAATAACCGTATTGCGATAGACATAATCCAATCATGTCTATGCTCAGCGCAAACATCAAATAACAATTATTTATGTTTAACACCAATCTCGATGGTAGAGGGAGCGTGCGATGCTTGATCACATCAAGCTTGGAAAAACTTCCAACACATATCGCCAGCTCACCTTTAGCTAGTCTCCGTTTACTCTGCAGCCTTTTATTTCGAGTTACTTAACACTTAGCAACTGAACCGGTATCTAATACCCTGGTGCTACTAGGAGTACTAGTAAGGTACACATTAACATAATGTATATCCAATATACTTCTATCGACCTTGCCAGCCTTCTCATCTACCAAGTATCTAGGGTAATTCTGCTCCAGTGACTGTTCCCCTTATTACAGAAGCACTTAGTCTCGGGTTTGGGTTCAACCTTGGGTTTCTTCACTAGAGCAGCAGCTGATTTGCCGTTTCATGAAGTATCCCTTCTTGCCCTTGCCCTTCTTGAAACTAGTGGTTTCACCAACCATCAACAATTGATGCTCCTTCTTGATTTCTACTTTATCGGTGTCATACATCATGAATATCCAAGGATCATCATATCTATCCCTGATATGTTATAGTTCATCACGAAGCTCTAGCAGCTTGGTGGCAATGACTTTGGAGAAACATCACTATCTCATCGGGAAGATCAACTCCCACTTGATTCAAGTGATTGTTGTACTCAGACAATCTGAGCACAAGCTCAACGATTGAGCTTTTCTCCCTTAGTTTGCAGGCTAAGAAAATCGTCGGAGGTCTTATACCTCTTGACGTGGGCACAAGCCTGAAATCCCAATTTCAGCCCTCGAAACATCTCATATGTTCCGCGACGTTTTGAAATCGTCTTTGCTGCCTCAACTCTAAACCATTTAACTAAACTATCACGTAGTTATCAAAAACATGTATGTCAGATGTTCGCAACATCCACAGACGACGTTCGAGGTTCAGCACACTGAGCGGTGCATTAAGGACATAAGCTTTCTACGAAGCAACGAGGAAAATCCTCAGTTTACGGACCTAGTCCGCATAATCGCTACTATCAACTTTCAACTAAATTTCTCTAGGAACATATCTAAACAGTAGAACTAAAGCGCGAGCTTACGGTATAATTTGCGAAGACATTTTGACTATGTTCAGGATAATTGAGTTCATCTTATGAACTCCCACTCAAATAGACATCCCTCTAGTCATCTAAGTGATTACATGATCCGAGTCAAGTAGGCCGTGTCTGATCATCACGTGAGACGGACTAGTCAACGTCGGTGAACATCTTCATGTTGATTGAGGGAGTCCCGGAATAGGGAGTGTCCGGATAGCCGAACTATCATCATCGGCCGGACTCCAAGACTATGAAGATACAAGATTGAAGACTTCGTCCCATGTCCGGATGGGACTTTCCTTGGCGTGGAAGGCAAGCTTGGCGATATGGATATGTAGATCTCCTACCATTGTAACCGACTCTGTGTAACCCTAGCCCCTCTCCGGTGTCTATATAAACCGGAGGGTTTTAGTCCGTAGGACACAACAACAATCATACCATAGGCTAGCTTCTAGGGTTTAGCCTCCTTGATCTCGTGGTAGATCCACTCTTGTACTACCCATATCATCAATATCAATCAAGCAGGAGTAGGGTTTTACCTCCGTGGAGAGGGCCCGAACCTGGGTAAAAACATCGTGTCCCTTGTCTCCAGTTACCATCCGCCTAGACGCACAGTTCGGGACCCCCTACCCGAGATCCGCCGGTTTTGACACCGACATTGGTGCTTTCATTGAGAGTTCCTCTGTGCCGTCACGATGAAGAAGGATGCCTCTTCCCATCTTTAAAGATGGTACCATTTCCAAAGGAGCTTTGGCCGCCGGCCAAACTATCCGGCTAGGTGGTTTTCTTATGACCGCCTGTTCGGCCGCCACTTCGACGATAACCTCTCGGGTCATCAAAAGCAATCTTCACGTCAACTCGGAATTCACCGAGCAGCTGGATCCGATGGAGCTCTCTTCCGTAAACGAGCTCTTGGATCGCATCGCCGCCCTGGGAGTCGCTACAGACTACGATCAGATTGGGCTTAAAACAGTTCTGAGAGAGATTAACTCTCCCCAGGTTACCCACCACGTTGCGGTGGTAGAGGAACAACGCGGCGACTCTTCTTCTGTATTAAAGACCAGTTATGTCCGGACTCCTGATCCCTCCATGCCGGATTCCCACGGAGGGACAGACGTCAATCAAGTACTGAACCTAAAGTCAGGCAGCGGACCAGATTCGTTGGACAACGTCTAGCAATCCAAGCTTCCAAATTCAGAAACTTCTCGGCCCTTGAGCCTCAAGTTGGGAAGGGTTCCGGACTTAATTCCACCCGCCCACCCAAACATAAGCGATCTATCTTTAATCCGGCAAGAGCCCACGGAGACAGTACATCATTACTGGGCCAGATTCCTCCTGGTTATGGACAGGATAAAGGACTACCATGAGGAAAGCGCAATCTCAATTTTCTGCAACAATTGCACGGACAAGGGAATCACGAACGCCATAAGTCGCCGCAAAATTACACGCTTCGCCGACCTGGCGTCCATAGTACGAAAGTACTGTGCGATGAAGAGTACCTGGAAAACCGAAACTAAGTTTTGGGACAATCCGGCTCCGAACACAACCCTAGTCCGAAACAAAAGGGTGCACCATGCTCAGGCACCCGGGACAAAAACCAAAAAGCAAAAACCCCATAAAGGGCACGTGACCATACTGGAGGAATGGCTTAGCAGACCCTGTAAAATCCATAGTATAGAGGGTGCCACTCCAACACATAGCCTTCGAGCATGTTGGATACTACGGCAGGTGGCCAAAAGTGGCGAAGAGCTTCTAGCCCTGGAGAACCAGCCCAACAGTACTAGTACGGTATTAACAGTCTTCGAGACGTTCGCATCAAATAATATGCGGAAATGAACTATCTGCAGCCTCGCCGAAGTCTACCAAGTAGCAACAACAAATCCATGGAGCGACATGGCTATCACCTTCAATGCCAGCGACGAACCTAAATTCCGAACAGCCCGAGCACCAGCCGCACTGGTCCTCATGTCACACCCTAGCTAGTCATGCATTAGAGTGTTGCATCATGTTTACTCTTTCAGCAGAAACTTGAAATGGGGATGACAGAACCCCTAGTCCCCTCTGAAACCAACTAGGGTTTACTAAAATAATTCTCAATGAACCTGAAATGCCCTTCTAAAATGCCCATCATTTTTGTCTTGGTTCAGAACCTCTGCAAAAGTGGTGCACATTTTCCTAGGCCATCCTAGGGTTTTTGAATTAAATCATAACTATTTGAATTTGGGCATTTAAAATTATATAAAATATTTAAATGCTCAAATATCTCCAAACTAAAATGTTTCATGTTGGAAATAATCCAACTATGGACCAGGAGTAGTTTGGTGATTTTTGGAGTTGTCTAGGTATTTTATTTAATTCAACAAAGTTGCAGATATATTAAATAAAAACAGAAATAGAGAAAAAAGGGAAAACCCTACCTGGCGCCACCGCAGGCCCACTAGCCAGCCCACCTGCCGGCCCAGCCCAGCACCGCTCCAGCGAGCTGCTTGCCGGCCAGGCAGGCAGGCAGGTGCCCGACGGCGACCGCGGCGTGCGCCACGCACCTGCTCGCTGCCTCGCCGCTCCCCTCGCCAGGTGACGACGTGGATCGGCCTCCCTCTCTCCCCCGAATCCCCCAGACACCCCCTCTCCTCTCCAGCTCCTCTCCCTCGCACGCCCCAGCCATGGCCGACGCCACCATCGCCGCACCACCGTCGTAGCCGTGCTCCCCGTCGTCTCCACGCCGTCTCACCGTGTCCAGGAGCTTCGCCGCTGTCCACTTCATCGAGCAGCCGAGCCCCGAGCGCTCGCAACGCCCGAGACCACCGCACCGACCTCGCCCGAGCTCACCGTCACCGGAGATCCCCTTCAACGCCGTCGTTGCTCCGATCCATCTCCGGCCGCACCAAGGACTCCGTCGCACTCACTGTGAGCTTAGCCATCTTCCCCTCCCTTCCGTTCTTGCTCCCGAGCCGTGTAGCAACCTCCCGGAGCTCAACCGCACCCACCGCCGTGGACCTCGTCGCCGACGTGCTCCCGGTCATCCTCCGGCCACAAGATGGTGTCCATCTTGCTCACCGCGTTCCACAGCACCTAGCTAGCCACTCCACGAGCCTCACCGAACCCTCTAGCACCAAGTTCACCTCCGACCGAACCTCGGTGGCCGCCAAAGTCGTCGCCGGCGTCGACTCCGGCCACCCCGACCCCAACGGACTCCGCCAAGAGCTGCGGGTTGTCCTCAGCTCCACTCCGGTGGCCTCCGCGGTCCATTTGGTGGCCGAAATGGCCAAAACCACTCCCGCCGCCGCGTCGGGCTCGCCGGCGACTAAACGCCGGCAGCCGACACTGACTTTGACCACGGGTGGGCCCTGGTTGACTCCTCTGAGTCAATGACAGGTGGGGCCCAGCCCTGCTAATTAAACAGGATTAGTTTTAATTAAGTTTTAATTAAATTAATCACCCTGACATGCGGGACCCACTGTCAGGTTTGACCTGGACCAGTTCCGTTGACCTGCTGACGTCACACTGACGTCAGGCTGACGCAGTAATTGAATTTCTGGATTTAAATTAAATCAGGAAATTCCAGAATATTATTTAAACTTCAAAAATTCATAACTTTTATTCTGTAACTCCAAATTGGACAAATTATATATGAAAAATGATCAGAAAAATCCAATCTATCCATCTGTACTATTTTCATGCATGATCAAACAAGTTAAATTGATGTTTTAATCAGAACAAGGAAAAGCACTTTAAAAGGCCATATTTGAATTTGGAATTTGAATCTTTGATTCAAATTTGTTCAAACCCATCTGGTTTTAGTTGCATTAGCCCAACACACTCATATTGCCATGTTCCATGCATGCATCATATTGTTGCATATTGTTGGTGATGTTTGTGTATCGGTGTCCTTTGCGACAGGATCTGTTCCCGAGGAGTACCGTGATTATCCTAACGAAGAACCGTATCCGTGCAACGAACCATCAGGCAAGCAACCAACCATTTGATCATATCGATACAATCCCATGTTCTCGCTCCTGCTCTCTTTTACTGCATTAAGACAACGCGATTCAAACTGCTGTGTGCTACGGTAGTTGAACCCATTTCCTCTGCATGACCTGTCATTGCCACAGTAACTAGATGAAACCCACTAGCATGTGTAGGAGTTGATTGAGCCATATGTATGTGTTGTTCCTACCTTGCTATGCCTGCTATGCTTAGAGTCGTGTCAGGTCTGGTTCATCTGGGTGATGGGCTAGAGTGAAATGATTATGTCGGTAATGAGAGTGGTGTGGTGAACACGATTTGGTAAAGGTATCGATGAGAGGCCATGTAGGAGTACATGGTGGGTTGTTTCATTGAAGCCGACCTTAAGCACTGAGATATGTATGTGTGATTTAAGAATCAGCTACTACCATGCATTGGGCCCGAAACCAATGGACCCTCTCGACTTCTTATTCACCCTAGTTCTCCGTCCAGGAGTTGCAAGTAGTTTCTGGTGTTTGTAGCCTACTGGAGGCCGTGGACAGCGCTGACCGTAGGGGTGGGCTGTGATGCGGTAGGTACGTGGCCGGGTGTACCGAATACCCGTTAGGTATCTCGGGAACCCTGTTCACATCGTTCGGGGCCGTATGGGAAACCTCGGCCGGACTCCCTGCGGATGGAACCTGAATAGGCGATAAACCTGGACTGGAAGCTTAGGTGATTAGGTAGGTCGTGGCCGACACCCACGTTGGGCTTCCGCTTGAAGATTGCCGAGTACATGTCGTGTAAACGACGGTAAGTGGTGAGAGCGTGTATGAAGAAGTACCCCCTGCAGGGTTAACAGGATCTATTCGAATAGCCGCGTCCGCGGTAAAGGACTACTTGGTTGCCTATACAGTTCATAGACAAGTAAATGGATACTATTAAAAGCCTCAAGATAAGTGTGAGTGCCGAGGATGGCTCTTCCGTAGGAAGACGGAGGTGGATCCTCGGTAGTGTATTGAAGTGGTGAGTAGTGGACTCGTGTGCGCAAAACATTTCAACTTGGAGTATCGTAGGATAGCCTAGCCAAGAGTCAAAGCTGGCTTGCTGCAATAACTCCACCAACCCTTCTTGATACTATGCATGTATGTAGGATCT
>NC_057797.1:399407587-399448854 GCF_018294505.1 Triticum aestivum | reverse complement strand
CTTCCAGGCTATGGAGGCGACTTCTACGAGGACTACTATGGATCGGTCTGAGTTAGTGGTAGTACCACTAGTTCGCACTAGCTGTGTCGTCTATCGTCCCGCGTGACTCGTGGGATATGTTCTAGTTTGTACTCTTTCCGGAGGTGTAGAAAAATAATGTATAGGAGCTTGGAATGCCTCCGATGAGATGTAATCCTCCTTTCACCGTATTAGTACTTTGCTTGGTCTTGTACTAAACCTTGTATGGTGTGTATGACGATGGAATAAAGAAGCAGTTTCTGTATCTACCATGTCATACGGATGATCATCTTGCATTCCGAGTTATTCCTTACATTATGTATCCTATGTCGGAATTTTATCATTCTGACTAAATCATTGTCTTGTTTACCTAGGATGGTCAACACGCGCGCCAACCCTGCTTCCCAAGAGCAGGCCGAAGGCAGTGAAGCCAGAAATGAACATCTGCCTCAACCTCCTTTACTAGCCGAGGTTATGATGGAAGCTGAGAGAAACAAGCGGGAGACAAACCGTTTGTTGGAGCGTATTGAACAGAATACAGCACACCATCAGAGGGCTAACGTGGTGTCACTCAGTGATTTTATCAAATTGCATCTACCCACGTTCCACCACTCCGTCGAGCCTCTCGACGCTGATGACTGGCTTCGCAGTATCTCTCACAAGCTGCGTTCCACGCTGGTAGCGGAGGCTGACAAGGTCACCTTTGCTGCGTATCATCTTGAAGGCCCCGCCAGTCTATGGTGGGAGAATTATGGAGCTATGCGCCCAGCGGGCCATGTCACAACTTGGGCTGAATTCAGCGAGGCTTTCCGTGAACATCACATTCCGGAGGGTCTCATGGACCGTAAACGTGAAGAATTTTGCAGTTTCACCCAAGGCCGACTTTCTGTGGATGCCTATAGCAGAGAGTTTGGTAATCTCGCCCGATATGCAACTGAGGAAGTGTCTACTGACGCCAAGAAGCAAGCAAGGTTCCGTAAGGGCCTTAGTCCTGAGCTTCGCCGCGACCTCCGTCTGCATGAGTGCACATCTTTTTCGAAACTTGTCAACAAAGCCATCAGTGCTGAAACTGGTCAGACTGACTATGATGCAACACGCAAGCATGGACGTGACCTGGGTTCCTCATCCGGTGCTGGTCCTCAGAAGCGCCGCGTGTGGGTACCTAACACCGCCCTGCCACCCAGGTTCACACCGAGGCCATCTTTCCAGGCGCCTCGCCCTGTTCAACAGTCTGCACCGGCCAAGCCCTATGGGGGTCCATCTAACAATGCTCCTCCACGTACCAGTTCCGTGACTTGTTTCAAGTGTGGGGAATCTGGTCATTATATGCGTGAGTGTCCCCAGACCAACCCCAATCAATCTGCTAAAGCTATTGGCCGTGGCAAGCCGACATGGAAGGTGTTTCATGCTAAACCGGTCACCGCTTCACGTGGCCATGTCAACTGTATCTCTGCCGAAGAAGCTCAAGAGGACCCCCACGTCGTTCTCGGTACGCTTCTTGTTAATTGCCACCCGGCATCTGTTCTTTTCGATACAGGAGCCTCTCATTCCTTTATATCTGAAAATTATGCTCGTTTGCATAACGTTGCATTTTGTGACTTGCCATCCACTATGGAAATCTCTACCCCTGGGTCTAGATGGCAGACCTCTAGGGTAAGTTATGGAAATGAAATCCAAGTCGACAGACTTGTTTTCCTTGCATCCTTGATAGCCCTTAAATCTTCAGATATTAATATCATTTTGGGTATGGACTGGATGTCAGCTCATCAAGCCAAAATTGATTGCTTCTCTAGGACTGTTCAACTCACCCATCCTTCGGGAAAGATAGTCAACGTCTTGACCCGAATAGCCAAGCGGCAGTTATATTCTCTTAACGCCAGTCCTTTGCCAGACCTTGAGGACGTTCCGGTAGTCCATGACTTTCCGGATGTCTTCCCAGAGGAATTGCCAGGTGTTCCACCTGACAGGGATGTCGAGTTCATAATCGACCTCATCCCCGGAACCGTTCCGATTGCTAGAAGACCCTATAAGATGGCACCCCTAGAACTAGCCGAGCTTAAGAAACAACTCGATGAGTCCTTGAAAAAGGGTTTCATCCACCCTAGTTCATCTCCGTGGGCTTGCCCCGTTCTATTCGTTAAGAAGAAGGATGGTACGGACCGGATGGTTGTAGACTACCGACCTGTCAATTTGGTCACAATCAAGAACAAATATCCACTTCCCAGGATCAACGATCTGTATGATCAGCTCGCTGGATCCTCAGTCTTCTCCAAGATGGATTTGAGGTTGGGCTACCATCAAATCAAAATCAGAAACGGGGACATTCCTAAAACGGCTTTTGTTACTCGCTATGGTCAATACGAGTACACCGTCATGTCCTTCGGTTTAACCAACGCTCCAGCCACCTTTTCTCGGTTAATGAACTCAATCTTCATGGAGTATTTGGATAAATTCGTCGTAGTTTATCTCGATGATATACTCATCTACTCCAAGAACGAGGAAGAACATGCCGAACATCTAAGGCTAGTGTTGAAGAAACTTCGAGAGCATCGCCTTTATGCCAAATTCTCTAAATGTGAATTCTGGTTGTCAGAAGTGACCTATCTGGGTCATGTAATATCTGGTAAAGGTATTGCTGTTAACCCTGAGCGAGTTCAAGCCGTCCTTGATTGGACTCCACCTGAATCGGTCAAGCAAGTTCGGAGTTTTCTGGGCTTAGCGAGCTATTGCTGTCGCTTTGTCGAGAACTTCTCCAAAGTTGCTAAACCTCTAACCGAACTCCTCAAGAAAGATAAGAAGTTCGAATGGACTCCACAATGTGAGCACAGCTTTCAGGAACTGAAAAGACGCCTGACCTCTGCTCCCGTGCTGGTACCGCCAGACTTCTCCAAGGACTTTGTTATCTACTGCGACGCCTCGCGACAAGGACTAGGTTGCATTCTCATGCAAGATCGACACGTAATTGCTTACGCTTCACGGCAATTGCACCCACATGAGGAGAATTATCCTACTCATGATCTAGAGCTTGCAGCCGTAGTCTATGCACTTAAGACCTAGCGACATTACCTCCTCGGTAATCGTTGCGAAATATTCACTGATCACCAAAGTCTGAAGTACATCTTCACCCAACCGGATTTGAATCTCAGGCAGAGACGTTGGGTTGAGTTGATCACAGACTTCGACTTAGGAATAACCTATACCCCAGGGAAAGCCAACGTCATGGCTAATGCGCTAAGCCGTAAATCTTATTGTAACAACCTGATGTTACAACAAAGTCAACCGCTTCTCCATGAGGAATTTCGGAAGCTTAACCTTCACATTGTACCTCAAGGTTTTCTCTCCACCTTGGTGGCAAAACCTACCCTTACGGATCAAATTATCAAGGCACAGAAGGTAGATCCGGGAATTTCCCGCATCAAAAGGAACATTCAGAAAGGAATTGTGAATTGTTTCTCCATTAATGATCAAGGGGTAGTATACTTCGGGGATCGACTAGTGGTTCCCAAAGTGCGCAACCTAAGGCGTTTAATCCTTAAGGAAGCTCATGAATCTCCTCTCACCATTCATCCCGGTGGCACTAAAATGTATCAGGACCTACGCCAGAGGTTCTGGTGGACTAGGATGAAAAGAGAAATTGCTCAGTATATTGCTAATTGCGACGTTTGTCGTCGTGTAAAAGCAGAGCATCAACGGCCTGCTGGCACCCTTCAACCCTTAGCTATTCCTGAATGGAAATGGGATAAAATTGGTATGGATTTCATTACCGGGTTTCCCAGGACCAAGAGAGGGAATAATGCTATTTTCGTCGTGGTCGATCGTCTTTCCAAAGTAGCTCATTTCTTACCTGTTCGTGAGAGTATAACCGCTAGCCAGCTGGCAGACTTATACATCTCCCGAATAGTGTCTCTCCATGGTGTTCCTTTGGAAATTAACTCGGATCGAGGAAGTCTCTTCACCTCTCGATTTTGGGAAAGTTTCCAAAATGCTATGGGAACCCGTCTCTCCTTTAGCACCGCTTTCCACCCTCAGTCAAGTGGTCAAGTGGAACGCGTCAACCAAATTCTAGAAGACATGCTTCGAGCCTCTGTTATCTCGTTCGGAATGGACTGGGAGAAGTGCCTTCCATTTGCCGAATTCGCTTACAACAACAGCTATCAATCTAGCTTGGGTAAAGCCCCTTTTGAAGTTCTCTATGGACGACGATGTCGAACACCCCTTAACTGGTCAGAGACCGGGGAAAGACAATTCTTTGGCCCGGATATGATTCAGGAAGCAGAAGAACAAGTTCGTATCGTTCGTGAAAAGTTGAAAACAGCCCAATCCCGTCAAAAGAGTCAATATGACCGAAAGCATAAGGCTATGACTTTCGAGGTTGACGAGAAGGCTTATCTTCGGGTCACCCCTCTGAAGGGAACCCATCGTTTCGGTATCAAAGGCAAATTGGCTCCTCGTTACATTGGACCTTTTCGCATTCTTGCCAAACAAGGAGAAGTTGCCTACCAATTGGAACTACCTCCGCACCTCTCCAGAGTTCACGATGTCTTCCACGTTTCTCAACTCAGGCGTTGCTTCTCGGATCCTATCCGTGAAGTGGACCACGAAACGCTTGATCTCCAAGATGATCTTACATATCGAGAGTACCCCATCCGTATCCTCGATCAGGCCGAGCGTACCACGCGACGTCATAACATCAAGTTTCTCAAAGTTCAATGGTCGCACCATTCCGAGGATGAAGCAACTTGGGAAAGGGAAGATCGTCTTCGACTCGAGTATCCCGCCTTCTTCCCGGAGGAACCCAAATCTCGGGACGAGATTCTTTTGAGTGGGGGTGAGTTGTCACACCCTAGCTAGTCATGCATTAGAGTGTTGCATCATGTTTACTCATTCATCAGAAACTTGAAATGGGGATGATAGAACCCCCAGTCCCCTCTGAAACCAACTAGGGTTTACTAAAATAATTTTCAATGAACCTGAAATGCCCTTCTAAAATGCCCATCATTTTTGTCTTGGTTCAGAACCTCTGCAAAAGTGATGCACATTTTCCTAGGCCATCCTAGGGTTTTTGAGTTAAATCATAACTATTTGAATTTGGGCATTTAAAATTATATAAAATATTTAAATGCTCAAATATCTCCAAACTAAAATGTTTCATGTTGGAAATAATCCAACTATGGACCAGGAGTAGTTTGGTGATTTTTGGAGTTGTCTAGGTATTTTATTTAATTCAACAAAGTTGCAGATATATTAAATAAAAACAGAAATAGAAAAAAAAGGGAAAACCCTACCTGGCGCCACCGCAGGCCCACTAGCCAGCCCACCTGCCGGCCCAGCCCAGCACCGCTCCAGCGAGCTGCTTGCCGGCCAGGCAGGCAGGCAGGTGCCCGACGGCGACCGCGGCGTGCGCCACGCACCTGCTCGCCGCCTCGCCGCTCCCCTCGCCAGGTGACGACGTGGATCGGCCTCCCTCTCTCCCCCGAATCCCCCAGACACCCCCTCTCCTCTCCAGCTCCTCCCCCTCGCACGCCCCAGCCATGGCCGACGCCACCATCGCTGCACCACCGTCGTAGCCGTGCTCCCCGTCGTCTCCACGCCGTCTCACCGTGTCCAGGAGCTTCGCCGCTGTCCACTTCATCGAGCAGCCGAGCCCCGAGCGCTCGCAACGCCCGAGACCACCGCACCGACCTCGCCCGAGCTCACCGTCGCCGGAGATCCCCTTCAACGCCGTCGTCGCTCCGATCCATCTCCGGCCGCACCAAGGACTCCGTCGCACTCACTGTGAGCTTAGCCATCTTCCCCTCCCTTCCGTTCTTGCTCCCGAGCCATGTAGCAACCTCCCGGAGCTCAACCGCACCCACCGCCGTGAACCTCGTCGCCGACGTGCTCCCGGTCATCCTCCGGCCACAAGATGGTGTCCATCTTGCTCACCGCGTTCCACAGCACCTAGCTAGCCACTCCACGAGCCTCACCGAACCCTCTAGCACCAAGTTCACCTCCGACCGAACCTCGGTGGCCGCCAAAGTCGTCGCCGGCGTCAACTCCGGCCACCCCGACCCCAACGGACTCCGCCAAGAGCTGCGGGTTGTCCTCAGCTCCACTCCGGTGGCCTCCGCGGTCCATTTGGTGGCCGAAATGGCCAAAACCACTCCCGCCGCCGCGTCGGGCTCGCCGGCGACTAAACGCCGGCAGCCGACACTGACTTTGACCACGGGTGGGCCCTGGTTGACTCCTCTGAGTCAATGACAGGTGGGGCCCAGCCCTGCTAATTAAACAGGATTAGTTTTAATTAAGTTTTAATTAAATTAATCACCCTGACATGCGGGACCCACTGTCAGGTTTGACCTGGACCAGTTCCGTTGACCTGCTGACGTCACACTGACGTCAGGCTGACGCAGTAATTGAATTTCTGGATTTAAATTAAATCAGGAAATTCCAGAATATTATTTAAACTTCAAAAATTCATAACTTTTATTCTGTAACTCCAAATTGGACAAATTATATATGAAAAATGATCAGAAAAATCCAATCTATCCATCTGTACTATTTTCATGCATGATCAAACAAGTTAAATTGATGTTTTAATCAGAACAAGGAAAAGCACTTTAAAAGGCCATATTTGAATTTGGAATTTGAATCTTTGATTCAAATTTGTTCAAACCCTTCTGGTTTTAGTTGCATTAGCCCAACACACTCATATTGCCATGTTTCATGCATGCATCATATTGTTGCATATTGTTTGGTGATGTTTGTGTATCAATGTCCTTTGCGACAGGATCTGTCCCCGAGGAGTACCGTGATTACCCTAACGAAGAACCGTATCCGTGCAACGAACCATCAGGCAAGCAACCAATCATTTGATCATATCGATACAATCCCATGTTCTCGCTCCTGCTCTCTTTTACTGCATTAAGACAACGCGATTCAAACTACTGTGTGCTACGGTAGTTGAACCCATTTCCTCTGCATGACCTGTCATTGCCACAGTAACTAGATGAAACCCACTAGCATGTGTAGGAGTTGATTGAGCCATATGTATGTGTTGTTCCTACCTTGCTATGCCTGCTATGCTTAGAGTCGTGTCAGGTCTGGTTCATCTGGGTGATGGGCTAGAGTGAAATGATTATGTCGGTAACGAGAGTGGTGTGGTGAAAACGATTTGGTAAAGGTATCGATGAGAGGCCATGTAGGAGTACATGGTGGGTTGTTTCATTGAAGCCGACCTTAAGCACTGAGATCTGTATGTGTGATTTAAGAATCAGCTACTACCATGCATTGGGCCCGAAACCAATGGACCCTCTCGACTTCTTATTCACCCTAGTTCTCCGTCCAGGAGTTGCAAGTAGTTTCTAGTGTTTGTAGCCTACTGGAGGCCGTGGACAGCGCTGACCGTAGGGGTGGGCTGTGATGCGGTAGGTACGTGGCCGGGTGTACCGAATACCCGTTAGGTATCTCGGGAACCCTGTTCACATCGTTCGGGGCCGTATGGGAAACCTCGGCCGGACTCCCTGCGGATGGAACCTGAATAGGCGATAAACCTGGACTGGAAGCTTAGGTGATTAGGTAGGTCGTGGCCGACACCCACGTTGGGCTTCCGCTTGAAGGTTGCCGAGTACATGTCGTGTAAACGACGGTAAGTGGTGAGAGCGTGTATGAAGAAGTACCCCCTGCAGGGTTAACAGGATCTATTCGAATAGCCGCGTCCGCGGTAAAGGACTACTTGGTTGCCTATACAGTTCATAGACAAGTAAATGGATACTATTAAAAGCCTCAAGATAAGTGTGAGTGCCGAGGATGGCTCTTCCGTAGGAAGACGGAGGTGGATCCTCGGTAGTGTATTGAAGTGGTGAGTAGTGGACTCGTGTGCGCAAAACAATTTCAACTTGGAGTATCGTAGGATAGCCTAGCCAAGAGTCAAAGCTGGCTTGCTGCAATAACTCCACCAACCCTTCTTGATACTATGCATGTATGTAGGATCTGATGTAAGTCTTGCTGAGTACCTTTGTACTCATGTTGCTATAATCTACATTTTTACAGAAGACGCTGCAACCCCTTCTGATGGGTTCTATGTAGACGTTGACATCAACGAGTAGGCTAAAGACCCAGGTGGTGACCCTGAGCTTGTGAAGGACCACATAGTATAGCTAGACTTTCCAAGCCTCTTTTATTTTACTAGTTGTCTGTACTCAGACAAGTTACTTCCGCTGCTGGTTTGTATGACTGTATGACTTGTATGTGGGGTCGTGAGACCCGTACCTTTGTGTATGTTATGTATGGCTCCCTGAGCCTTAAATAAAGTACTTGTGTCATAGAGTCATGTTGTGATGCTTCGTTGTATTTGCACATATCGAGCATATTGTGTGTATGATTGAAATGCTTGGTATGTGTGGGATCTGACTATCTAGTTGTTTATCTTTAGTAGCCTCTCTTACCGGGAAATGTCTCCTAGTGTTACCGCTGAGCCATGGTAGCTTGCTACTGCTCTGGATCACTTAGGCTGGCCGGCATGTGTCCTTCTTCGTTCCTGTGTCTGTCCCTTCGGGGAAATGTCACGCTTTGAGTACCGGAGTCCTGTTAGCCCGCTACAGCCCGGTTTACCGGAGTCCTGCTAGCCCAGTGCTACAGCCCGGACCCACTTGCTGATGACCGACACGTTCGAAGCTGGGTCATGGATGCCTGTCCCTGTAAGTCTGTGCCACTTTGGGTTTACGACTAGTCATGTCAGCCCGGGCTCTTTATCATATGGATGCTAGCGACACTACCATATACGTGAGCCAAAAGGCGCAAACGGTCCCGGGAAAAGGTAAGACGACACCCGTGGGAATACCGTGCGTGAGGCCGCAAAGTGATATGAGGTGTTACCAGCTAGATCGATGTGACATCGAGTCGGGGTCCTGACAGCGTTGGCCACGTGAAGCGGTGACCGGCTTGGCGTGGAATAATGATTAGATTAGCGTCATGTAATATCTGGTTGCTTGCCCTACATTTTAGTACCTGCTTGCCTGCCCTCAGTGACCGGCCAAGAGGATCCCAACGTCGTTCTCGGTACGCTTCTTGTAAATTGCCACCCGGCATCTGTTCTTTTCGATACAGGAGCCTCTCATTCTTTTATATCCGAAAATTATGCTCGTTTGCATAATGTTGCATTCTGTGACATGCCATCCACCATGGAAATTTCTACCCCTGGGTCTAGATGGCAGACCTCTAGGGTAAGTTTTGGAAATGAAATCCAAGTCGATAGACTTGTTTTCCTTGCGTCTTTGATAGCCCTTAAATCTTCAGATATTAATATCATTTTGGGTATGGACTGGATGTCAGCTCATCAAGCCAAAATTGATTGCTTCTCTAGGACTGTTCAACTCACCCATCCTTCGGGGAAGATAGTCAATGTCTTGACCCGAATAGCCAAGCGACAATTATATTCTCTTAACGCCAGCCCTTTGCCAGACCTTGAGGACGTTCCGGTAGTCCGTGACTTCCCGGATGTCTTTCCAGAGGAATTGCCAGGTGTTCCACCTGACAGGGATGTTGAGTTCGTAATAGACCTCATTCCAGGAACCGTTCCGATTGCTAGAAGACCTTATAAGATGGCACCCCTAGAACTAGCCGAGCTTAAGAAACAACTCGATGAATCCTTGAAAAAGGGTTTCATCCGACCTAGCTCATCTCCGTGGGCTTGCCCCGTCCTATTCGTCAAGAAGAAGGATGGTACGGACCGGATGGTTGTAGATTACCGACCTGTCAATTTGGTCACAATCAAGAACAAATATCCACTTCCCAGGATCAACGACCTGTACGATCAGCTCGCTGGATCCTCAGTCTTCTCCAAGATGGATTTGAGGTTGGGCTACCATCAAATAAAAATCAAAAACGGGGACATTCCTAAAACGGCCTATGTATGTGTTGTTCCTACCTTGCTATGCCTGCTATGCTTAGAGTCGTGTCAGGTCTGGTCCATCTGGGTGATGGGCTAGAGTGAAATGATTATGTCGGTAATGAGAGTGGTGTGGTGAACACGATTTGGTAAAGGTATCGATGAGAGGCCATGTAGGAGTACATGGTGGGTTGTTTCATTGAAGCCGACCTTAAGCACTGAGATCTGTATGTGTGATTTAAGAATCAGCTACTACCATGCATTGGGCCCGAAACCAATGGACCCTCTCGGCTTCTTATTCACCCTAGTTCTCCGTACAGGAGTTGCAAGTAGTTTCTGGTGTTTGTAGCCTACTGGAGGCCGTGGACAGCGCTGACCGTAGGGGTGGGCTGTGATGCGGTAGGTACGTGGCCGGGTGTACCGAATACCCGTTAGGTATCTCGGGAACCCTGTTCACATCGTTCGGGGCCGTATGGGAAACCTCGGCCGGACTCCCTGCGGATGGAACCTGAATAGGCGATAAACCTGGACTGGAAGCTTAGGTGATTAGGTAGGTCGTGGCCGACACCCACGTTGGGCTTCCGCTTGAAGATTGCCGAGTACATGTCGTGTAAACGACGGTAAGTGGTGAGAGCGTGTATGAAGAAGTACCCCCTGCAGGGTTAACAGGATCTATTCGAATAGCCGCGTCCGCGGTAAAGGACTACTTGGTTGCCTATACAGTTCATAGACAAGTAAATGGATACTATTAAAAGCCTCAAGATAAGTGTGAGTGCCGAGGATGGCTCTTCCGTAGGAAGACGGAGGTGGATCCTCGGTAGTGTATTGAAGTGGTGAGTAGTGGACTCGTGTGCGCAAAACATTTCAACTTGGAGTATCGTAGGATAGCCTAGCCAAGAGTCAAAGCTGGCTTGCTGCAATAACTCCACCAACCCTTCTTGATACTATGCATGTATGTAGGATCTGATGTAAGTCTTGCTGAGTACCGTTGTACTCATGTTGCTATAATCTACATTTTTACAGAAGACGCTGCAACCCCTTCTGATGGGTTCTATGTAGACGTTGACATCAACGAGTAGGCTAAAGACCCAGGTGGTGACCCTGAGCTTGTGAAGGACCACGTAGTATAGCTAGGCTTTCCAAGCCTCTTTTATTTTACTAGTTGTCTGTACTCAGACAAGTTACTTCCGCTGCTGGTTTGTATGACTGTATGACTTGTATGTGGGTTCGTGAGACCCGTATCTTTGTGTATGTTATGTATGGCTCGCTGAGCCTTAAATAAAGTACTTGTGTCGTAGAGTCATGTTGTGATGCTTCGTTGTATTCGCACATATCGAGCATATTGTGTGTATGATTGAAATGCTTGGTATGTGTGGGATCTGACTATCTAGTTGTTTATCTTTAGTAGCCTCTCTTACCGGGAAATGTCTCCTAGTGTTACCGCTGAGCCATGGTAGCTTGCTACTGCTCTGGAACACTTAGGCTGGCCGGCATGTGTCCTTCTTCGTTCCTGTGTCTGTCCCTTCGGGGAAATGTCACGCTTTGAGTACCGGAGTCCTGTTAGCCCGCTACAGCCCGGTTTACCGGAGTCCTGCTAGCCCAGTGCTACAGCCCAGACCCACTTGCTGATGACCGACACGTTCGAAGCTGGGTCATGGATGCCTGTCCCTGTAAGTCTGTGCCACTTTGGGTTTACGACTAGTCATGTTAGCCCGGGCTCTTTATCATATGGATGCTAGCGACACTATCATATACGTGAGCCAAAAGGCGCAAACGGTCCCGGGAAAAGGTAAGACGACACCCGTGGGCATACCGTGCGTGAGGCCGCAAAGTGATATGAGGTGTTACCAGCTAGATCGATGTGACATCGAGTCGGGGTCCTGACACCTCAGTCCAATAGTGGACGGCTTTCATCTTACCAAGGTACTCATGGATGGCAGCAGCGGATTAAACCTCATCTACGAGGAAACCCTTCAAAAAATGGAAATAGACTGGAGCCGCATTGAGCGAAGCAGCACAACCTTTAGAGGAATAATCCCTTGTCGGGAAGCACGCTGCACAGGAAAAATTACACTTGATGTGGTGTTCGGCTCGCTGGACAATTACAGGTCCGAGGAGGTCACGTTCCAAGTGGCCCCGTTCAGCAGCGGATATTACGCTTTATTAGGGCGAGAGGCATTCACAATTTTCCAAGCCATACCCCATTACGGGTACATGAAGCTTAAAATGCCCGGGCCCAATGGAATCATCACTCTTGTCAGTGATCCGGACATAGCACTCCGCGCCGAAAACAAGACAGCCGCACTAGCCCTAGAGGCACTATACGAAGCCCTAGCGGCAGAGGAACTCACTGCGCTGCGCTCCACGGTGAACAGGGACGATGTGATACTCGATAAGAGATCCAAGTCCACCTCTTTTAAACCAGCGGACGAAATAGTCAAATTCCAAGTCCATCCAACGGACCCCACAAAGATGGCCTCCATTGGGGTACAATTAAACCCTGATGTAGACGCCGCACTACGAGAATTCCTTCGGGAAAATTGGGACATCTTTGCCTGGCACCCTTCAGATATGCCAGGAATCCCATGCAGGCTAGCAGAACACAGCCTAAACATCCTAAAAGGATTCAAGCCAGTCAAACAGGCTCTTCGGCGATTTTCCGAACCCAAAAGACAGGCAATGGGAGAGGAGCTAGCCAAACTATTAGAAGTCAGATTCATCAGAGATATAAAACATCCGGACTGGCTAGCGAACCTGGTAATGGTACCAAAAAAGGACAAATCATGGCGCCTGTGTGTCGATTTTAAAGACCTTAACAAGGCTTGTCCAAAGGATCCTTTCCCCCTTCCCCGCATCGATCAAATCATCGATGCTACCGCAGGGCACGATTCATTGTGCTTCCTCGACGCATACTCTGGCTGCCATCAAATCAAGATGACGGCATTCATTACTCAATACGGACCATTCTGCTTCAACACAATGCCCTTCGGACTCAAAAAGGCCGGCGCAACATATCAGCGCATCATTCAGACATGTCTGGCTACCCAGATTGGCAAAACAGTGGAGGCATACGTAGATGATGTGGTCGTCAAGACCAAACACGTCGAAACTCTAGTAGACGATTTGAGGCTCACATTCGACAACCTCCGAGCATATGACATTAAGCTCAACCCGGAAAAATGCGTTTTCGGCGTACCAGCCGGAAAGCTCTTGGGCTTCATTGTATCCGGTAGAGGAATTGAAGCAAACCCAGCCAAGATCCGAGCTCTGTCACAGTTGGATATCCCAAAAGACCTCAAACAAATACAAAAATTGACTGGATGCGTGGCGGCTCTAAGCCGCTTCATCTCCCGTTTGGGAGAAAAGGCATTGCCCCTCTATCGCCTCCTCAGGCGCAGCGAACACTTCGAATCGACGGATGCTACCACGACCGGACTCGAAGAAATAAAAGCCATATTGGCAACAAATCCTGTCCTGGCCGCGCCCAACTTGGGCGAACCAATGTTGTTATATATCGCGGCAACACATCAAGTTGTAAGCGTGGTGCTCGTCGTCGAACGAGAAACAGAAGGGCACAAATTCCCTCTTCAAAAACCAGTGTACTACGTATCCACTGTCTTAACTCCATGCAAGTTCCGGTACCCACATTATCAAAAGATAGCGTACGCGGTGTTCATGGCATCCCAGAAGCTGCGGCACTACTTTCAAGAGTGTTCAATAACAGTGGCCTCCGAAGTACCTCTCAACGACATTATAAACAACCGCGACGCGACGGGCAGGATTGCAAAATGGGCCATCGAGCTCTTACCATTCGACATAACCTACAAACCACGGCGAGCTATAAAGTCGCAAGTTTTGGCAGACTTCATCGCTGAATGGACTGAAGCCGAACTCCCTAAAGAGTACGGTGCATACTCCAATTGGATCATGCACTTCGATGGCTCTAAAATGTTGGCCGGCTTGGGGGCTGGCATCGTCTTGACGTCCCCAACCGGAGATACAGTCCAATACGTACTTCAAATAATGTACACGGACTCCAACAACGCAGCCGAATACGAGGCCCTTCTACATGGTCTCCGGATGGCAATCTCCATGGGCATTCAACGCCTAGAGGTTCGCGGGGATTCAAACCTCGCAATATCCCAAGTAAATGGAGACTTTGATGCCAAGGATCCAACAATGGCAGCGTACCGTAACGCCGTCTTAAAAATGTCAACTCGCTTCGAAGGTCTCGAATTCCACCATGTAGCTCCGAGATAATAACCAGGCGGCCGACGTGTTGCCACGCATCGGTGCAAAGAGCGATGCCGTCCCTCCAAACATCTTCCTGGAGCGGCTTTTTAAGCCATCTGTAGTATTGGAAGAGGAGTCCGGAAATAACAATCCGGAACCAACCGCACCGCCCAACACCGAACATTCTGACACAACCGGTGGCTCAGCCAATGAAATAACACCTTCAGCCCACGAAATAATGGCAGTCATTGCCCCATGGACGCAACCATTCCTAGCCTACTTAATTAGGCAGGAACTCCCCGAAGATCAAAATGAGGCCTGCTGCAAAGTATGGCGATCTAAAGCCTACAAGGTCCATGAGGGAGAGCTTTATAAGAAAAAGCACAAATGGAGTCCTTCAAAGGTGCATCTTCGAAGAGGAAGGGCGAAATCTGCTGGCTGAAATTCACGCCGGATTCGGCAGGCACCACGCCGCAGCCTGGGCCCTTGTAAGCAAGGCCTTCCTTATAGGATTTTATTGGCCGACGGCCCGGGCAGATGCTCAGGACTTAGTCCAACGATGCATCGGGTGCCAGCTTTTTGCTAATCAAAGCCACATGCCACCCACCGCCCTCAAAACTATACCCATCACCTGGCCGTTTGCGGTCTGGGGGCTGGACATGGTTGGACCCCTTAAAGGGGGAACCCACAAGCAAAAGTACCTATTGGTCATGGTGGACAAATTCACCAAATGGATAGAGGCCAAGCCAGTTAAAAATGCCGAATCCGGACCTGTGATAGACTTCATATCCGGGGTAGTACACCGTTATGGCGTCCCCCACCGCATCATCACTGATAATGGCACGAACTTCATGGCCGACGAGGTTAAACTCTGGTGCAAAAATATGGGCATCAAGCTCGACTACGCTTCAGTCTATCACCCTCAAACTAACGGTCAAGTCGAACGAGCAAATGGTCTAATCATGAGCGGCATCAAACCCAGGTTAGTGCGGTCCCTCACGGAATCTAACACGCTCTGGGTAGAGGAGCTCCACTCCGTACTCTAGGGGATGTGGACCACGCCAAACCGTACTACCGGATTCACACCATTTTTTATGGTATACGGCGCAGAGGCAGTTTTGCCCTGCGATATAATTCATGACTCACCTCGCGTGCGCATGTACGAGGAAAGAGAGGCCGAGTTGGATCGGCAAGACAGTTTGGACGCCCTAGAAGAGGAGCGCGATGTGCCGAAAGCTCGTTCCACATTCTATCAGCAGCAGGCTCGAAGATATCAAAGCAGAGAGGTACGGGCCAAAACTTACAATGTTGGCGAACTAGTGCTACGCCTGCTGGACAAGAAAAAGGACAAATTCAAGCCCAAATGGGAAGGTCCCTTCATCATCGACCAAGTCCTGACCGGCGAAGCATACCATCTGCAAAACGCATCGGACAACTGACTTGAGCCGAACCCATGGAACACAGCCCGCTTCCGAAGATTCTACGCCTAGCGCCGGACTCAGAGTTCGTCTCCTTCCTCCATCCACATCTTATACTTCAGTTGTCTTTTGTTTCTCTCTTTTCTCCTCCCTTTTTCATACAGCCTTTGAGGGCTGATCTGCGCATTGTTCGCACACACTTGACGTGCTACTCGCACTCATTATACCTAGGGGCTTCTTTAACAAAAGCTTATTTATACGGGCTTTATACCCAACACATGTGTCAAACTTCCGCATGTACCTTTTATTCACCATTATATGCATCGATATGACTTAAGTTTTGGTCAAGCTGGGTTGCCTGGCTCCTGTGCTTACCCCTACGTTCCCGATTGTTCGGCTAGGAGGTAAAGGGAGCACCTCTGCGATTGTTACTGCCGGGTCAGCCGGATGTGTACCTCAGACTAGGTGAAGCCGAAAGCTAGCATTCTTAAGGGAATATTCGGTCGGTGACTTGAAAGATGATTTCTTATTTATCTATTTATCTGCCCCCAGATGCTTTTCTGCTCTTTTCGCAGTCCGGACATGCACTTTAGGGCATGCCTCCCAGGGAAAGGAACCCCTAATGGAACTATTCTCCCTGGAAGATGTTTCTTACTAACCATGTAATATAACATAACTAGTTGGGCACTTGTCTGATAAAGCACTAATGACCCCTACGCCTGGTCTCCATGCATGCCCCGGTTTTTTCATAACCGTGAGGGTATTCGGACACACTCCAGACTCTAGGGTCCCGAGGTTGAAGCGAAAAGGTCCGCAAAGACAAACGATCTACAATTAGGCTAGAAAGCATTTTACATGTCATTTTAGATTACATCGTCAAATTGACTGATTGTACTCCTCTTTAATCCCATCTAACAGGCTGTCTAGTTTACAGTCCCGTTGGGAATATTTAGCGGCCAACTCTACTTGGCCGTACATTAAGCTCACAGGAATCTCCTTCCCATCGGGCCCCACAGGTCCGACCTCGGCCATGTGGTTCGGATCAGCTTCGTGTACCGCGTCTTCACCATGGCCCAGGCCTCCCGGGCGCCCTGACGGCAGGCCGATATCTTCCATAGACGGAAACGCTACCATGCTCCCTGAAGCTTCTCCGCAAGCCCTCCAAGACCCGCGGGTAGGGAGACGGACGACCATAAGGCCTGGGTGACGCCACTCATCGCCTGCCGAACACGTTCGTGCAGTTGCACCAGCTCGGGAAGTTGGTCACCTGTTTAACCGAAAATTTCCTCCGCAGGGCGACCCGTGAGCACACCTATAGACACATTTCTGTCAATCGACTTCCTCGCCGAACTCTTCTTTTCAAAAGAGTTTGCTCAAGCACTTACTGTAGATGCCGCGACGAAGCCGACGATTCTCCCTTACGGAGTCAGACAACTAGACCCAAACATCTTTTAGTTCTTCGCCCAGCTGGGTATTGGCATCTTGGAGTTTGTTTCTCTCCTGCTGCACCCTCATAAGCACCTTTTCGCCGGCCTTCAGCTGGCGTAGCAGATGTTGCTTGTCCGGATCTAGTCCGGCACCCTCTGCAATATTATTTTCAGACTTATACGCACGCCGCACGCCATAAACCGCTTATCTTTTTGAAATATGTGTTACCAGAGGGGGTCTCTGTGTCTCCTCCTGCGGCGGCTAGTGCGGCCTCAAGTTGGGCCTTGCACTCTTGAAGCTCCTGGGACAATTGGGTATTATTCTCCGTAAGATCCTGCATATCGATCCTTAAATCAGTTATTCTAAGTACTTTAAGTCTCGGGGGCTACTGGCATATATAACTATTAAATTTCCTTACCCGTATGTCTTTCACATACTGCTCCGTGGCTCTGGTTAAACCATCTTGAGCGGCACGGAGGTGCGCGTCTCCTGCATTAAAGGCATTCAACGCCTCTGGGGAGGAACACGCGTCACGAAGAACTGTCCGGCGACGCCTATGATTCATGGCGCTCTCCACCTCAGACCTGGTGGCGGACAGCCTGTCGGCATCCTCCGTTGGAGGAGCATCCGGCTCGCGCCTTGTGCTTGCCTCCCCCTCCGGACCAGGTGTTGGAGCCTGGCTGGCGAAGGCTTGGTTGGCAACCTCTCCGGGCGCAGTCTGGCGAGCGCTCTTTCTCCTAGAAAAGTCATGAGCATTAATATACCTCCCAGGAATCTTTCCCTTAAAAACGGTGGCGTGTCATACCGTTGCAGCGATGTTTCGATTCGCGCCGCACCCCTCTTCCGCCTGCTGGGCCGAACTGACCCTTGTTGGTCAGCCACCGTGGGATCGGCTTCCCGCCTTGAAGGCACCTCCTGCGAGGCACCGTTGGTATACGGTGGTCAGAAATAAGCACGGACGAAGTAATGTTGTCAGGACCCCGGTCATAGTTACCTGGGAAGCCGGAGATAAACCGGGGTAGTCAGTCGTAATGGCGACTAGAGCGTTGTCCATGCTAAGTTGGTGGAAAACCTCGTGAATCAGCTCCACCTCTATGTCCGGATCCTCTCCGGAGGCTGGATCAAGGGATCTTTCCGGATCCTCGGGTTGTGGAGTCGGACTGTGTATGCCCTCTACATCCCGGCGCAGTTCCTGCATCGAAATCTTAAAGTAATACACTTAACTTTGAAAGCACGGATCGGATAGATAAACGTCCGCTTACCCAGCTCCGAGGGTTATTCATGGAGAATCCATTCAATGGACTCGTGTGGAGGAAGTCCTCCTTCTCCCCTTGTACAAGCTGGACAGGATCTTCACCAGATCGGCGGCCGATCCCGGCCCCTTGCGGCCATGACGGGTGGCGTCATTCTCCCCGTTGAAATCCCACATAGGGTGCCCCCTATATTGGAGCGGCTGCACCCCTCGCATAATGCACGTGGCCATGACTCCAATCATGGTCAATCCAGAATGAGCCAGCAACCTTATCCGGCCCATCAGATAATGGACGCTCCTGTCATCTTCCCGTTGAGGGCTCTGCGGGAGCCAACTCAGGCGTTTCTTCAGAGGAGCGTTGCTGAACTCCGGGAGGCCGATCCGAACTAGTTCCGGCAGTGGAGCGTCTTCCATATAAAACCATTCCGAAGGCCAGTCTTCGGACGCCTTCTTCGGGGTTCTGGATAGATATCCGGTTCCGGCGATGCGCCTTATTTCGGCTCCACCCACTTGATATATCGACCCCTTGTGAGAACGGTGTACGAGGCAAAACAATCTCTTCCGCAGCGCAAAATGGGGCTCGATGCCCAAGAATAGCTTGCAAAGATCTACGAAACCCGCAATATGCAAAATGGAGGCGGGCGTAAGGTGATGAAGCTGGAGTCCGTAGAACTCCAGGAGCCCCCGGAGAAATGGATGTATGGGAAATCCGAGCCCCCTTATTAGATAAGGGACGAAGGACACCCGCTCTCCTTTGGAGGGATTGGGGTGTTCTCCGCCTGTTTTCCGCCTTTGTAGGTGGCCAGTCCGGCTCGAACTGGGACCATGAAGGCCGGAGGAAGGTATCCCTCTGCTTGGAGCGTCACCAGCTCGCTGTGCGGGACTGAACATCTCCTCCAATCTCCTGGCTGAGGTCTGGGAGCGCGAGAGGAGGAGCCGCGTCGACGGTCCATGATGGAGTGGATTTTTGTCAGAAGCGCTTCGATGAGTACTCACGGAAGGAGGATGGTGTGATTTGGATCTAGATTCTTGCCTCTCTTATAGGCAGCTCATTCGCGCAGCTTGGGGGTAAAACGTAAAAATACCCTGGCCTTTCACATTCATACGACATGTGAAAGAGGGCCATTATTGGGAGAGGAAGCCAAGGAGCGCAACATTTATAAAGAAGCCGGACACTATTTGGCAAGCACATGGAATTTGGAGGAGAACCAGCCTTGCAATGCCGAAGACAATATACGCGCCGGACTCATCGTCATTGAAGCCTGGTTCGGGGGCTACTGAGGGAGTCCCGGACTAGGGGGTGTCTGGATAGCCGAACTATCATCATCGGCCGGACTCCAAGACTATGAAGATACAAGATTGAAGACTTCGTCCCGTGTCCAGATGGGACTTTCCTTGGCGTGGAAGGCAAGCTTGGCGATACGGATATGTAGATCGCGTGTGTAAATCTGGCTTACACCCGTTGCATTCGAACGTTAGAATCTATCACACCCGATCATCACGTGGTGCTTCGAAACAACGAACCTTCGCAACGGTGCACGGTTAGGGGGAGCACTTTTCTTGAAATTATTTCGAGGGATCATCTTATTTAAGCTACCGTCGTTCTAAGCAAATAAGATGTAAAACATGATAAACATCACATGCAATCAAATAGTGACATGATATGGCCAATATCATATTGCTCCTTTGATCTCCATCTTCGGGGCGCCATGATCATCTTCGTCACCGGCATGACACCATGATCTCCATCATCATGATCTCCATCATCGTGTCTTCATGAAGTCGTCACGCCAACGACTACTTCTACTTCTATGGCTAACGCGTTTAGCAATAAACTAAAGTAATTTACATGGCGTTCTTCAATGACACGCAGGTCATATAAAAATAAAGACAACTCCTATGGCTCCTGCCGGTTGTCATACTCATCGACATGCAAGTCGTGATTCCTATTACAAGAACATGATCATCTCATACATCACATATATCATTCATCACATCCTTTGGCCATATCACATCACAAAACACTTGCTGCAAAAACAACTTAGACGTCCTCTAATTGTTGTTGCAAGTTTTTTTACATGGATTCTATAGGTGTTCTAGCAAGAACGTTACTTACCTACGTAAAACCTCAACGTGATATGCCAATTTCTATTTACCCTTCATAAGGACCCTTTTCATCGAATCCGCTCCAACTAAAGTGGGAGAGACAGACACCCGCTAGCCACCTTATGCAACTAGTGCATGTCAGTCGGTGGAACCTGTCTCACGTAAGCGTACGTGTAAGGTCGGTCTGGGCCGCTTCATCCCATGATGCCGCCGAAGCAAGATAAGACTAGTAGTGGCAAGAAAATTAACAACATCTACGCCCACAACTGCTTTGTGTTCTACTCGTTCATAGTAACTACGCATAGACCTAGCTCAGATTCCACTGTTGGGGAACGTAGCAGAAATTCAAATTTTTTTACGCATCACTAAGATCAACCTACGGAGAGACTAGCAATGAGGGGAAGGAGAGTGCATCTACATACCCTTGTAGATCGCTAAGCGGAAGCGTTCAAGAGAACGGGGTTGAAGGAGTCGTACTCGTCGTGATCCAAATCACCGGAGATCCTAGTGCCGAACGGACGGCACCTCCGCGTTCAACACACGTACAGCCCGGTGACGTCTCCCATGCCTTGATCCAGCAAGGAGAGAGGGAGAGGTTGAGGAAGACTCCGTCCAGCAGCAGCACGACGGTGTGGTGGTGGTGGAGGAGCGTGGTAATCCTGCAGGGCTTCGCCAAGCACCGCGGAAGAGGAGAAAGAGAGGTAGGGCTGCGCCAACAGGAGAAGAAACTTCGTGTGTTGGGCTGCTCCTTTGCCTCCACTATATATAGGGGGAGAGGGGGGGCTGCGCCCCCACCTAGGGTTCCACCCTAGGGGCGGCGGCCAGCCCAAGATCCCATTTGAGGGGCGTCCAAGGGGGGAAGAGGGGAAACTTGCCCCCAAGTTAGGTGGGTGCGCCCCCCTCCCCAAACCCTAGGCGCCTTGGGCCCTTGTGGGGGGCGCACCAGCCCACCTGGGGCTGGTCCCCTCCCACACTTGGCCCATGCTGCCCTCCGGGGATGGTGGCCCCACTTGGTGGACCCGCGGGACCCTCCCGGTGGTCCCGGTACGTTACCGATAAAACCCGAAACTTTTCCGATGACCAAAACATGACTTCCCATATATAAATCTTTACCTCCGGACCATTCCGGAACTCCTCATGATGTTCGGGATCTCATCCGGGACTCCGAACAACATTCGGTAACCACATACAAACTTCCTTTATAACCCTAGCGTCATCGAACCTTAAGTGTGTAGACCCTACGGGTTCGGGAACCATGCAGACATGACTGAGACGTTCTCCGGTAAATAACCAATAGCAGGATCTAGATACCCATGTTGGCTCCCACATGTTCCACGATGATCTCATCGGATGAACCATGATGTCAAGGACTCAATCAATCCCATATACAATTCCCTTTGTCTAGCGGTATTGTAATTGCCCGAGATTCAATCGTCGGTATGCCGATACCTTGTTCAATCTCGTTAACGGCAAGTCTCTTTACTCATTCCGTAACACATCATCCCGTGATCAACCCCTTGGTCACATTGTGCACATTATGATGATATCCTACCGAGTGGGCCCAGAGATACCTCTCCGTCACACGGAGTGACAAATCCCAGTCTCGATTCATGCCGACCCAACAGACACTTTTAGAGATACCCGTAGTGCACCTTTATAGCCACCCAGTTACGTTGTGATGTTTGGTACACCCAAAGCATTCCTACGGCATCCGGGAGTTGCACAATCTCATGGTCTAAGGAAATGATACTTGACATTAGAAAAGCTTTAGCATACGAACTACACGATCTTTGTGCTAGGCTTAGGATTGGGTCTTGTCCATCACATCATTCTCCTAATGATGTGATCCCATTATCAACGACATCCAATGTCCATGGTCAGGAAACCGTAACCATCTATTGATCAACGAGCTAGTCTACAAGAGGCTTACTAGGGACATGGTGTTGTCTATGTATCCACACATGTATCTGAGTTTCCTATCAATACAATTATAGCATGGATAATAAATGGTTATCATGAACAAGGAAATATAATAATAATAACTAATTTATTATTGCCTCTAGGGCATATTTCCAACAAAGTGTTCCCCCTAACTGTGCACCGTTGCGCAGGTTCGTTGTTTCGAAGCACCACGTGATGATCGGGTGTGATAGATCCTAACGTTCGAATACAACGGGTGTAAGCCAGATTTACACACGCAATACACTTAGGTTGACTTGACGAGCCTAGCATGTACAGACATGGACTCGGAACACGGAACACCTAAAGGTCGAGCATGAGTCGTATAGAAGATACGATCAACATGAAGATGTTCACCGACGTTAACTAGTCCGTCTCACATGATGATCGGACACGGCCTAGTTGACTCAGATCATGTTTCACTTACATGACTAGAGGGATGTCTGTCTAAGTGGGAGTTCATTAAATAATTTGATTAGATGAACTTAATTATCATGAACTTAGTCTAAAAACTTTGCAAAAAGTCTTGTAGATCAAATGGCCAACGCTCATGTCCACCTCAACTTCAACGCGTTCCTTGAGAAAACCAAGCTGAAAGATGATGGCAGCAACTATACGGACTGGGTCCAGAACCTGAGGATCATCCTCATAGCTGCCAAGAAAGATGATGTCCTAGAAGCGCCGCTAGGTGAAGCACCAATCCCAGAGAACCAAGACGTTATGAACGCTTGGCAGTCTCGTGCTCATGATTACTCCCTCGTTCAGTGCGGCATGCTTTACAGCTTAGAACCGGGGCTCCAAAAGCGTTTTGAGCAACACGGAGCATACGAGATGTTCGAAGAGCTGAAAATGGTTTTCCAAGCTCATGCCCGGGTCGAGAGATATGAAGTCTCCGACAAGTTCTTTAGCTGTAAAATGGAGGAAAATAGTTCTATTAGTGAGCACATACTCAAGATGTCTGGGTAGCACAACCGCTTGACTCAGCTGGGAGTTAATCTCCCGGATGACGCGGTCATTGACAGAATTCTCCAGTCACTCCCACCAAGCTACAAGAGCTTTGTGATGAACTTTAATATGCAGGGGATGGAAAAGACCATTCCTGAGGTATATTCAATGCTGAAATCAGCAGAGGTAGAGATCAAAAAGGAACATCAAGTGTTGATGGTGAATAAACCCACTAAGTTCAAGAAAGGCAAGGGTAAGAAGAACTTCAAGAAGGACGGCAAGGAAGTTGCCGCGCCTGGTAAGCCAGTTGCCAGGAAGAAGTCAAGCAATGGACCCAAGCCTGAGACTGAGTGCTTTTATTGCAAGGGAAGTGGTCACTGGAAGCGGAACTGCCCCAAGTACTTAGCGGACAAGAAGGCCGGCAAAACCAAAGGTATATGTGATATACATGTAATTGATGTGTACCTTACCAGTGCTCATAGTAGCTCCTGGGTATTTGATACCAGTGCGGTTGCGCATATTTGTAACTCAAAGCAGGAGCTGCGGAATAAGCGGAGACTGGCGAAGGACGAGGTGACGATGCGCGTCAGGGATGGTTCCAAGGTCGATGTGATCGCCGTCGGCACGCTACCTCTACATTTACCTACGGGATTAGTTTTGAACCTCAATAATTGTTATTTAGTACCATCTTTGAGAATGAACATTGTATCAGGATTTCGTTTAATTCGAGATGGATACTCATTTAAATCCGAGAATAATGGTTGTTCTATTTATATGAGTGATATGTTTTATGGTCATGCCCAAGGTTGGAAAAAGCGTAATTAGGCGTACGCTTAGGCGCGCTGAAGCGCTCGGCGATAACCCATCGCGTAGCCTTGGGCCTAAACGGCACTCTAGGTGGGCCCATCGCTTAGGCGGAGCAACGCATACGCCTAGACACGATTAATGCATAGAAAGCGGCGAGGAGGCGGCGCAAGGCAGGGCAAGGCGCGGCCCGATATGGAGCTCGCGCCGTTGAAAGCACGGACGGGAAGGTGCAAGAATATTGGGGAAGATGGCGAGAAGATTGCGGGGAGTTTGCTAGCGAGAGGAAAGGAGATACTGTATTTGGCTAGGTTTTGGATATATATAAACACAAAAGGGCGGCGGCGGCCTGAGCTATTCCACCGTCGCTTCATCCTCCGGCCACTGGAAGGTAAAGATTCAACTCCTCCACGCCGCTCGTACTTCTTCCTCCTCGCCATCTCTCTGCGCGTGAACAATTTGAGGTTCGGTATCTTCTCCATGTTGTTTCCTGTAAGTGAGATGCGATTTCATTTGTCCCTCTGCTTCCCGCGTCTTGTCCTCTACTGTAGCCTATAGATTTTTCCTGCTGCCCCTCCCATCGGATTGCTATTGGTTGCTGCTCCATCCCTCTTAATCCCTCGATCTGCAGTCTTTTTTAGGACACTCAATCTGCAGTTTTTGTAGATCTATTTACTTCATAGATGATCTTTGAAAAGTGTACACTATTATTTGCCTCTGGATTGCTGGTTGGATCTTGCTCGATCCATCCCTCGCTTGTAATTTTATTGGTCTGCAATTTTTCTATTATATGTTAACTCCAGAACTATGAAGAGGAAATTAATAAGATGACCATTTTAAGTGGCATTTTCTGTACTGAACAGTAGAGTTATTTTTTTGAAACGAACACTATAGTATACTTGGGATAACACAAGGCTGCAAATAATGAAGATTGTGGTTATCCTCATATGAAACATCACTTCTCAACTGTAATATCTTTCTGGCTTTCCACCCTGAATAAAAATTCTTGGATTACACCCAGTAGATAATTATTCATAATTATACTGATAGGTTATACACTTGCACTGATTTGCTGATGGTCATTAACGATCAGCTCAACTGGAATCATTAATAGACTATACATATAAATTTTAATTGTGTGATGTTTTACTTGACAGCTCATACGACAAGTTAATGTGGGCCGGTCATATCTAGTGCCTGAAGAAGTAAAAGAGGACTGCTACCTACAGGCGACGGTTCTGAAGGTAATCATTCTGCTTCCTGGAGAAGTTGCCACCATTTCCCTAACCTTGCATATTGTACTATCACCATCTCGGGTAGCAGCAGGTCGATCAGCTCTTTAGCTGGAGCTACACATCCCAGATTTGTTCTTTGGTTTCCCTCATTGTAGTTTTTGTATTTTCTATTTAGTTTGTTTTGCTTGGAATCTCTCGATAGGCAGCTTCCTACCTATTTCATATTTGATCTGCACATACTATGAATTTATGATATTATAACTTATATTGCTTTGCTTCTGCCTTCTTCTGTAAAATCATATACCTAATTAAGTGGGTAATGATTTATCTTCTACTATATGTTTATCAGATGTGGACACGCGCACACCCGTACAGACATACGATATTGCATTTTTTGCTTTGATTATTATCTAGATTTATGCCTACTTGTGGTCTCCACTTTGATAGACCTAGTCCATATTTTTTATCATTATCGATGTGAATTACTGAACTATTGCTGCTGTGTATTTGAGCATTTGTAGGATGTTGGAGACAAATACAACATCAGTGTTGCTGGAAGAGAATGCCCGTAAGAGAAAGTCGGATGATGTGGGATGGGAGTATGGGAGTCTAGCCGATGTTTCCAACAAGGACAAAGTGAAGTGTTTGTTTTGTAACCATGTGATCATTGGAGGTGTTTATCGTCACAAGCAGCATGTGGCTCACGTTGGTAATTTTGTGGCTAAATGTAAGAAAAGCTCGCAGGAAGCTAAAGATAGGTGCAAGAAATCTCTTGAGGAGGCATCTAAGAAGAGGAGGGAAAAGACTTCCCGTGAGCTAGAGCTCAGAGAACGCGTGAATATTTCTCGTGTTGGAGATGCTTAAGTTACTTGTATTGGAAGCGCTGAGCCACACAAGATAGGTCCCATTGAGAGTGGACACGTCCTATTGATCCTAAATTAACTCAAGTTGTGCGTCTGTGTGGAACTATCCCTGTTGTGACTTGAGAGAAGTCTTTCAAAAAAGATTCTAGGAATAAAGTACTTGTGAACTTGAGCTCATAATTTATAATGCTATATGCCATATTGGGTCTTGCGTGATGTTTGCCTCAACTATATTTGAATATTTGATGTTCCTATGTTACTGCTACTTCCCTTGAGTAGATCATTTTTAGTTCTCCATGTTGTTGTGATGTACTCCCTACGTCCCATAATATAAGATCTTAATATCATGGGAATAGAAGATCTTATATCATGGGATGGAGGGAGTATCTTATTGTCATTCAGTTGTCCTAACCTACTGTAGTAGAAAATGCCTAAGGCTATGCCTAGCCAAAAACTTGTCCTCCTAACCTGCTACCATACAAAACGCCTTGGCCTGCCTAGGCTATGCCTAGGCAGGCTAGGCGCTAGGCAGAGAGTTATCGCCCGCCTACCGCCTAGCGCTTTTTCCAACCTTGGTCACGCCCCGCTGGTGAATGGTTTATTCTTAATGAATCTCGAGCATAATGTTACACATATTCATAGTGTGAATGCCAAAAGATGTAAAGTTGATAACGATAGTCCCACATACTTGTGGCACTGCCGCCTTGATCACATTGGTGTCAAGCGCATGAAGAAGCTCCATGCTGATGGACTTTTAGAGTCTCTAGATTATGAATCGTTTGACACATGCGAACCATGCCTCATGGGCAAAATGACCAAGACTCCGTTCTCCCGAACAATGGAGCGAGCAACCAACTTATTGAAAATCATACATACTGATGTGTGCGGTCCAATGAGCATTGAGGCTCGTGCAGGATATCGTTATGTTCTCACTCTCACTGATGACTTGAGTAGATATGGGTATGTCTACTTAATGAAACACAAGTCTGAGACCTTTGAAAAGTTCAAGGAATTTCAGAATGAGGTAGAGAATCAACGTGACCGAAAGATAAAGTTCTTACGATCAGATCGTGGGGGTGAATATTTAAGTCACGAATTTGGTACGCACTTAAGGAAATGTGGAATTGTTTCACAACTCATGCTGCCTGGAACACCTCAGAGAAATGGTGTGTCCGAACATCGTAATCGCACTCTATTGGATATGGTGCGATCTATGATGTCACTTACCGATTTACCGCTATCATTTTGGGGATACGCTCTAGAGACAGCTACATTCACTTTAAATAGGGCACCGTCTAAATCCGTTGAGACGACACCGTATGAATTATGGTTTGGGAAGAAACCTAAGCTGTCGTTTCTAAAAGTTTGGGAATGCGATGCTTATGTCAAGAAACTTCAACCTGAGAAGCTCGAACCCAAGTCGGAAAAATGCGTCTTCATAGGATACCCTAAGGAAACCATTGGGTATACCTTCTACTTAAGATCCGAGGGCAAGATCTTTGTTGCTAAGAACGGGTCCTTTCTGGAGAAAGAGTTTCTCTCGAAAGAATTAAGTGGGAGGAAAGTAGAGCTTGATGAAGTACTACCCCTTGAAACGGTAAGTAGCGCAACTCAGGAATATGTTCCTGTGGTGCCTGCACCGACAAGAGAGGAGGTTAATGATGATGATCAAGATACTTCGGATCAAGCTCCTACTGAACTTCGAAGGTCCACAAGGACACATTCCGCACCAGAGTGGTACGGCAACCCTATCTTGGAAATCATGTTGTTAGACAACGGTGAACCTTCGAACTATGAAGAAGCAATGGCGGGCCCAAATTCCAACAAATGGCTTGATGCCATGCAATCCGAGATAGGATCCATGTATGAAAACAAAGTGTGGACTTTGACAGACTTGCCCGATGATCGGCGAGCGATAGAAAACAAGAGGATCTTTAAGAAGAAGACGGACGCGGATGGTAATGTTACCCTATATAAAGCTCGACTTGTCGCTAAGGGTTATCGACAAGTTCAAGGGATTGACTACAATGAGACATTCTCTCCCGTAGCGAAGCTGAAGTCCGTCCGAATCATGTTAGCAATTCCCGCATAATATGATTATGAGATATGGCAAATGGACGTCAAAATGGCTTTCCTTAACGGTCACCTTAAGGAAGAACTGTATATGATGCAGCCGGAAGGTTTTGTCGACCCTAAAGAATGCTAACAAGGTATGCAAGCTCCAGCGCTCCATCTATGGGCTGGTGCAAGCATCTCGGAGTTGGAACATTCGCTTTAATGAGATGATTAAAGCATTTGGGTTTATGCAGACTTATGGAGAAGCCTGCGTTTACAAGAAAGTGAGTGGGAGCTTTGTAGCATTTCTCATATTATATGTGGATGACATACTTTTGATGGGAAATGATATAGAACTTTTGGACAGCATAAAGGCCTCCTTGAATAAGTGTTTTTCAATGAAGGACGTTGGAGAAGCTGCTTACATATTAGGCATCAAAATCTATAGAGATAGATCGAGACACCTCATAGGTCTTTCACAAAGCACATACCTTGATAAAATATTGAAGAAGTTCAATATGGATCAGTCCAAGAAGGGGTTCTTGCCTGTGTTGCAAGGTGTGAGATTGAGCTCGGCTCCATGCCCGACCACGGCAGAAGATAAAGAAGAGATGAGTGTCATCCCCTATGCCTCAGCCATAGGGTCTATCATGTATGCCATGACCTGTACCAGACCTGATATAAACCTTGCCGTAAGTTTGGTAGGAAGGTACCAAAGTAATCCCGGCAAGGAACACAGGATAGCGGTCAAGAACATCCTTAAGTACCTAAAAAGGACTAAGGACATGTTTCTCATATATGGAGGTGACGAAGAGCTCGTCGTAAAGGGTTACGTCGACGCTAGCTTCGACACAGATCTGGATGACTCTAAGTCACAAACTGGATACGTGTATATTTTGAATGGTGGGGCAGTAAGCTGATGCAGTTGCAAGCAGAGCATCGTGGCGGGATCTACATGTGAAGCGGAGTACATGGCAGCCTCGGAGGCAGCGCATGAAGCTATCTGGGTGAAGGAGTTCATCACCGACCTAGGAGTCATACCCAATGCGTCGGGGCCAATCGCACTCTTCTGTGACAACACTGGAGCTATTGCACTTGCCAAGGAGCCCAGGTTTCACAAGAAGACCAGGCACATCAAGCGTCGCTTCAACTCCATGAGTGAAAATGTTCAAGATGGAGACATAGATATTTGTAAAGTACATACGGACCTGAATGTAGCAGATCCGTTGACTAAACCTCTCCCTAGGGCAAAACATGATCAACACCAGAATGCAATGGGTGTTCGATTCATCACAATGTAACTAGAATATTGACTCTAGTGCAAGTGGGAGACTGTTGGAAATATGCCCTAGAGGCAATAATAAAATGGTTATTATTATATTTCTTTGTTCATGATAATTGTCTATTATTCATGCTATAACTGTGTTATCCGGAAATTGTAATACACGTGTGAATACATAGACCACAACAAGTCCCTAGTGAGCCTCTAGTTGACTAGCTCGTTGATTAACAGATAGTCATGGTTTCCTGACTATGGGCATTGGATGTCATTGATAACGGGATCACATCATTAGGAGAATGATGTGATGGACAAGACCCAATTCTAAGCATAGCTCAAAGATCGTGTAGTTCGTTTACCTAGAGCTTTTCCAATTGTCGAGTATCATTTCCTTAGACCATGAGATTGTGCAACTCCCAGATACCGTAGGAGTTCTTTGGGTGTGCCAAACGTCACAACGTAACTGGGTGACTATAAAGGTACACTACAGGTATCTCCGAAAGTGTCTGTTGGGTTGGCACGAATCGAGACTGGGATTTGTCACTTCGTATGACGGAGAGGTATCTCTGGGCCCACTCGGTAATGCATCATCATAATGAGCTCAATTTGACCAAGTGTCTGGTCACGGGATCATGCATTACGGTACGAGTAAAGTGACTTGCCGGTAACGAGACTAAACGAGGTATTGGGATACCGACGATCGAGTCTCGGGCAAGTAACGTACCGATTGACAAAGGGAATTGAATACGGGGTTAATTGAATCCTCGACATCGTGGTTCATCCGATGAGATCATCGAGGAGTATGTGGGAGCCAACATGGGTATCCAGATCCCGCTGTTGGTTATTGACCGAAGAGGCATCTCGGTCATGTCTGCATATCTCTCGAACCCGTAGGGTCTACACACTTAAGGTTCGGTGACGCTAGGGTTGTACAGATATTAGTATGCAGCAAACTGAAAGTTGTTCGGAGTCCCGGATGAGATCTTGGACGTCACGAGGAGTTCCGAAATGGTCCGGAGGTGAAGAAATATATATAGGAAGTGTTGTTTCGGCCATCGGGAGAGTTTCGGGGATCACCGGTATTGTACCGGGACCACCGGAAGGGTCCCGGGGGTCCACCGGGTGGGGCCACCTATCCCGGAGGGCCCCATGGGCTGAAGTGGGGAGGGAACGAGCCCCTGGTGGGCTGGTGCGCCCCTCCCCTTGGGCCCCGCCTGCGCCTAGGGTTGAGAACCCTAGGGGAGGGGCGCCTCCACTTGCCTTGGGGGGCAAGTTCCCCCTTTGGCCGCCGCCCCCCCTAGGAGATCCCATCTCCTAGGGCTGGCGCCCCCCTGGGGACCCTATATAAAGGGGGGAGGGACGGCAGCCGCACCCTGCATCTTGGCGCCTCCCTTCCCCCTTGCTAGACCTCTCCCTCCCGCAGACGCTTGGCGAAGCCCTGCCGGATCCCTACTGCATCCACCACCACGCCGTTGTGCTGCTGGATCTTCATCAACCTCTCCTTCCCCCTTGTTGGATCAAGAAGGAGGAGACGTCATGCTGACTGTACGTGTGTTGAATGCGGAGGTGCTGTCTGTTCGGCGCTAGGATCTCCGGTGATTTGGATCACGACGTGTACGACTCCCTTAACCCCGTTCTCTTGAACGCTTCCGCTTGCGATCTACAAGGGTATGCAGATGCATTCCCCTCTCTCGTTGCTGGATGAACTCATAGATTGATCTTGGTGAACGTAGGAATTTTTTTATTTTATGCAACGTTCCGCAACACCGACAACTCCGAAGTGACAATAATCAGGACACTTCTCGGTGCTGACCGTAGTTTGAGGAGTTCATGTATTCACTATGTGCTAATGCTTTGTTCCGGTTCTCTATTGAAAGGAGGCCTTAATGTCCCTTAGTTTCAGTAAGGACCCCGCTGCAATGGGAGGGTAGGACAAAAGATGTCATGCAAGTTCTTTTCCATAAGCACGTATGACTATTTACGGAATACATGCCTACATTACATTGATGACCTGGAGCTAGTTCTATATCACCCTATGTTATAACTATTGCATGAGGAATCGCATCCGGCATAATTATCCATCACTGATACATTGCCTACGAGCTTTTCATATATTGTTCTTCGCTTATTTACTTTTCCATTGCTACTGTTACAACTACAAAAACCCAAAAACATTTATGTTTACTTTTGCTACCGTTACCTTTATTATCATACCACTTTTGCTACTAAACACTTTGCTGTAGATACTAAGTTATCCAGGTGTGGTTTAATTGACAACTCAACTGCTAATACTCAAGAATATTCTTTGGCTCCCCTTGTGTTGAATCTATAAATTTGGGTTGAATACTCTACCCTCGAAAGCTGTTGCGATCCCCTATACTTGTGGGTTATCAGTCATGTAGCCCCACACCGCTTGCTCTCGTCCTGGTGATCTGGATGCCCCAGCGGCGGTTGAGGTATGCGCGAGGCCAGGTCCTGCAATCGCACAACACTAAAGAAAATGGAAAGGAAATCGTGAAATCCTAGAAAATTATTACAAAACATGTTGTCTCTCAACAGAAGTTCTCACGCCTCCACGAGGCACGGTAAATGACACAGGAATAAAACAGGTGGAAGCGCCACCTCGGAGCCTCTTCTTCAGCCTTGGGCGCCGCCGACACTCGCCTGGAGGGGCCCGTCATCCACAACGCCACCGCCATCCTCGCCCTTGGCCTCGGACGTGGGGTTGACGCAGAGGAACTTCTGCAGCAGGGCCTCCACCTATTTCCCCATGGCCTTGGCAGCGGCATTGTGGTGCTCAGGGGCCACAGGGTCGAGCAGCATACCAAGGTCTAAGCTTGGGTCCCAAAGGTGGAGGTGGCTGAAGATACACGTCGCAGCCGAGGTGAAAAGCACCCGAGTCTCCCCCTCCACCATGGTGCCTGAGGGAGTCCCGGATTAAGCTGTCCTCGGGTGTCCGGTCTGTTCAATATGGGCCCGGCTAATGGGTCGTGAACATGAAGGAGAAGATCATCCCCCGTGTCTGGATAGGACTTCTGTGTGCGTGGAAGGAAAGTTTTGGTGTTCGGATGTAATATTTCCTTCTTCTGCAAACTGACTCTGTACAACCCTAGGCCCTTATGGTGTCTATATGAACCAGAGGGGTTAGTATATAGAGGCTATCAAAATAATCATATGCTAGACAACTAGGGTTTAGCCATTACGATCTTGAGGTAGATCAAATCTTGTAACCCCTATACTCATCAAATACAATCAAGTAGGACGTAGGGTTTTCCTCCTTTAAGAGAGCCCAAACCTGGGTAAACATCGTGTCTCTACTGTCCCATGTTACCATCGATCCTTAGACACACAGCTTGGGACCCCCTACCTGTGATCTACCGGTTTTGACACCGACAATGGTCCTTTCATTGAGAGTTCCGCTATGCAGTCATGAAAAGTGATCAGTGGATCGCCTCGTCATTAACGAAGATATCACCTTGGGAAGGAGCATGTCTATAGGGCAGGTCCTCCAGCTCGGCGGTTTCACCGTGAGTGCCCACATGGCAATTACGCCGACGGTGTCTCCTGTGATTGCCAAGCACCACCCTACGTCGATCTCGAAGACACCGAAAAGATGAATTAGGCGGATACCTCGTCCTTAAATGAGCTGCGAGTTCGCATCGCCGTCCTGGGGCTTTCGACGGCCAATGATTGGACTGGGCTTAATCCTGACTAGGGGGAGGGCAACCCCTCGCCGACCACTCCCCTGGTAGCAATCATTGAGGAATGAGCCGAAAACACTTCTTGTCCTAAGCTGGAGACCAGCCACGTTTGACCCTCCAAACCCCTTGAGCCGGATACCCTTCCTCTAGATGGGACTCTGCACCTTCCGAGCTCAGGAACGGACATATAGTCTGGAGAGCACTTGGATCCTCCTGGTCCCGAACTGGCAACCACGGAGATTTTGCAAACTCCGGATAGTATCCTGGGTCAGGATTCGAGTTTTTCCCACCACAATCAGTACTCTCCAAGTAATTCCGGCCCACCGGATATATACGACTTGATGTATGTGCGGCAGCAACCTCAGGAAACAGTCCATCACTTTTGGGCCAGATTCCTACTTGTTAAAAACAAGATCAAAGATTGCTGCGATGACAACATAGTTCCCATCTTTCATCATAATTGTACTGACAAGGGACTGTTGAATGCCCTCGACCGTCATCACATCCAGAGTTTTGTGAAATTATCGCACTTGATACATAAGTACTATGCAATGGAAAGCACATGGAAGGGCCAGAAAACCAATTTGTAACCTACTGCTTCTAGGCAATGTACTACTCAGGCAAAACGGATACACCCTGACGGGACATCCGATCATAAACCCATTGCCAAGAAAAACAAACCCAGGCCCATCCTTGACGAACACCCCGACAAACCCTGTCTGGTACATGCGATTTCAAGCACAGTCTCAACTCACAGCCTTCGAGCGTGTTGGGTAATCCGAGAGGTAGCTAAAAGCGGTGAGGCCATCCTCGCCGCCACTACTCCAGAAAAACACTCTCCAGAGGAGGACGATTTTAATGTCTTGACGGTCTTCGAGACCTTCTCTTCTAATAATAGGCGTGAGAGAGCACTTCGTGGACTTGTCGAGGTCCACCAAGTAACCGCAGTAAGCCCTTGGAATGACACGGCAACAACCTTCACAGCTGACGACGAACCAAGGGCCCGATCAGTCCGAGCACCCACTGCTTTAGTACTAAACCCCATCGTGGACGGCTTTCGACTTACCAAAGTGCTCATGGACGGCGGTAGTAGGATTAACCTCATTTACGAGGACACGCTCGACAAAATATAGATCAATAGAACCCGTATTGAGCAAAGCAATACCACCTTTCGAGGCATCATCCCTAGTCGCGAAGCACGATGTTCGGGGAAAATTAAACTTGATGTAATATTCAGCATGCCTGAAAATTACAGATGAGAGGAGTTGCTTTTTCACATGGTCCCCTTCCATAGCGGATAACACACCCTCCTAGGGCAGGACGCTTTCTCACGCTTCAAATCCATACCCCATTATGGGTATATGAAGCTTAAAATGCCAAGGCCCAATGGAATAATCACAGTCAAGAGTGATCCGGATGTAGCACTCCATGCAGAAAAAAAGGCCATAGCCCTAGCCTTAGAGGCTCAATTTGAAGCCTTTGCGGCCGAAGAACTAACCACCCTGCGATCCATAGTGGACTAGGATGATGTGGTCCTCGACAAGAGGACCAAATCGACCTCTTTCAAACCAGCAGATGAAATAGTAAAATTTCAAGTGAACCAGACGGACCCTAACAGAACAGAATCCATCGGAGCACAGCTGGACCCGACGGTAGACACCACCTTATGCACATTCGTATGCAAAAATTGGGATATCTGCTAGCCAAACTACTTGAGGCTGGGTTCATCAGAGAAATCAAACACCCGGATTGGCTAGCCAACCTGGTCATGCTGCCAAAGGACATATCCTGGCGCCTTTGTGTCAATTTCAAAGACCTCAAGAAAGCTTGCCCTAAGGACCCTTTTCTGTTACCCCGCATTGACCAGATCATCTATATGCAACTGCGGGACACGATTCGTTGTGTTTCCTCGACGCTTACTCCGGATACCACCAGATTAAAATGAAGGAATCCGACCAGGCCACAACAACGTTTATCACCCCCGTATGGGCCTTTTTGTTACAACACTATGCCATTCGGGCTTAAAAATGCTGGTGCCACTAATCAACGCATGATTCGAACATGCTTGGAAAAGCAAATTGGCAAGACAGTGGTGGCATATGTGGATGACGTAGTAATCAAGACTAAACATGTCGAATCATTGGTGGACGATCTCCGCCTCACATTCAATAACCTCCGAGAATATGACATACGACTCAATCCGTAAAAATGCGTCTTCGGCATTCCAGCCGGAAAGGTTCTAGGGTCCACCCTATCCCATAGAGGAATTGAAGCAAACCCAGCCAAAATATGAGCCTTGTCGCAATTGGCAACACCAACCGACCTGTAACAGGTCCAGAAGCTAGCAGGGTGCGTGGCGGCGTTGAGCCGCTTCATCTCCAGGTTAGGGGAAAAAGCACTACCACTTTACAGACTGCTCAGACGCACGGACAACTTCGAATGGACGGAAGCGGCCACAGCCAGATTGGAAGAAATCAAAACCTTATTGGCAGGCAACCCAATCCTAGCTGCTGCAAGTGTTGGCGAGCCCATGTTGTTGTACATCTCAGCAACTCACCAGGTAGTGAGCGATGTACTCATCGTCAAATGAGAGGAGGAGGCACGTAAATTCCCCGTTTAGAAACCTGTCTATTATGTATCGGTGGTCCTTACACCATGCAAATCCCGATACCCCCATTATCGAAAGATTGCCTATGCGGTCTTTATGGCATCCCGAGAACTCCGACACTACTTTCAAGAGTGCTTGATAATGGTGGCATCTGAAGTACCATTTAATGATATTATAATCAATAAGGATGCCACCGGCCGCATAGCTAAGTGGGCCATCGAGCTTTTGCCATTTAACATACGATACAAGCCACGCCAAGCTATCAAATCTAAGGTGTTGGCCGACTTCGTTACAGAATGGACGGAAGCCGAGCTCCCCAAAGAGTATAGTTCATACTCCAACTTGACCACGTATTTTGACGGTTCCAAAATGCTAGCCGTACTAGGGGCTGGCGTCATTTTGACATCCCCTACTAGGGACACAGTCCCCTACGTGTTACAAATCTTGTACACAGAATCCAACAATGGCGCCGAATATTCGGCACTACTACATGGCCTTCGCATGGCTGTCTCCATGGGCATACAATGCCTAGAGGTGCGCGACGACTCAAACCTCGCAATATCCAAAAGACCCAAAAATGGTGGCATATCGAAACATCATATTAAAAATATCGGCTCGGTTTGAGGGGCTCGAATTTCATCACATTGCTCGAGACAGTAATCAGGAAGCGGACATACTTGCTCGCATGGGCGCCAAGCGCAACCCCGTCCCGCCTAATACATTTGTGGAAAGGATTTTCAAGCCGTCCGTAGTATGGCAGGATAAGAGCAAGGATGCTAGTTCAGACCTGATAATGCCCCCAACAGCCGACCACAATACAGATGCCATCAGGGATTCTTATACCGAAATAACACCCTCTGCTCATGAGATCATGGCTGTTATTGCTCCCTGGACCGAACCCTTCCTGGCCTACCTTAATAGGCAAGAGCTTCCCGATGACCAAAATGAGGCCCGTCACATAGTTCGGCATTCTAAAGCCTACAAAGTTCATGAAGGTGAGCTATATAAGAAAAGCACTACTTGAGTTCTCCAAAGGTGCATCTCCGAAGAGGAGGGACGAGAACTCTTGGCGGAAATACATGCTGGTCTGGGCGGCCATCATGCCACAACTCAGGCCATCGTAGGCAAAGCTTTCCGGACAGATTTTTTCACGCCAATGGCCCGAGCAGACGCCCAAGCCCTCGTCCAACGTTGCATGGGATGTCAGCTTTTCGCAAATCAAAGCCATATGACTCCCACCACCTTAAAAACAATCCCCATCACTTGGTCATTCGCGGTCTGGGGGCTTGACATGGTCGGACACCTTAAAGGGGGAATCCATAAAAAGAAGTATTTACTGGTTATGGTGGATAAAATTCACTAAGTGGATAGAGGCCAAACCAGTATTAACGCTGAAGCAGGACCAGTGATTGATTTTATATCCGGCATGGTACACCGCTATGGTGTCCCACACAGTATCATCACAGATGATGGTTGCAATTTTACGGCCGATGAGGTGAAAAACTGGTGTGCCAAATTAGGCATTAAAATTGATAATGAATCAGTCTACCACCCTCAGACAAACTGGTGGGTTGAAAGGGCCAATGGCCTGATAATGAGTGGCATTAAAGCCCGGCTGGTGCACTCCCTAAAGGAGTCAGATAAACACTGGGTTGAGGAACTCGATTCCGTTCTCTGGGGGCTGCCGACCACAACTAACCGAACAACCGGATACAGACCTTTCTTCATGGTGTACGGCGCAGAGGTTGTTCTAACCTGTGACATTATTCATGTCTCACCTCGAGTGCGCATGAACGAAGAGCGAGAAGCCAAGCTTGATCCACAGGATGAGCTGGATGGCCTCAAAGAAGAGTGCGATATCGTGGAGGATCGTTCCGCATTTTGTCAACAATAGGCCAGGCGATACCAAAGCAGAGAAGTGGGGGCCAAAACATACAACGTCTGCGAACTCATCCTATGTCTCCTAGAGAAGAAAAAGGATAAAGTCAAACCAATATGGGAGGGTCCCTTCAAAATATATGAAGTTCTCATAGGAGGAGCCTATCGCCTTCACAATGCATCGGATAATCGCCTTGAGCCGAATCTATCGAACGCTGCTCGGCTCTGGCGATTCTACGCCTAGCTTGGTAGCACCTTGTCTTTTATTTTAGACGAGGTTCTTTTTTTCTTTTTATTTCTCTCTCCCCTTTTCATATCCCATGATGTATTAGGATCTATAGAAATATTAGGGGTACGCAACTTTAAGTGTATATACCCCATGATACCCGGTGACTTCTTTGACGAAGCTTATTTTTTCAAGCTTGTTGCTTCTGTTTGTTTACGGCGTTTGTCTTATACATATTTTTTCCATTATATGCACCTCTATGACTTAAGTTTTTGCCAAGCTGGGTTGCCTCACTCCTGTGTTTACAACCAATGTTCCCGATTGTTTGACTAGGGTATAAAGGGAGCACCTCTGCGATTGTTACAACCGGATAATCCGGATCCATACCTCAGACGGGTGAAGCCGAAAGCTAGTGTTCTTAAGGGAATAATTGGTCGGCAAGCAACGACGAACTACTTAGTTTTTTCTTGAAAGGGATAGGCTACCCGTACTCCTATGTTTTGGAACAAAGCCTAGGCATGCATAAATTAAGCATGATGACCCAAGAAAAGGAACTATGTTCCATGGAAGATGTTTCTTATGTTGAATAGTAATCTAACATAACTCCCTGAACAACTTTTGTCTGTTCGAGCTATATGACCGGATTTACTCGTTTCCGAACATACTGGGTGTTTATTACATTCAAACATGGTATACGGAAACACTCCAACCCTTTGGGTTCGGAGGTTGAAGCCGAAGGCCTGCTATGACAATTTTTGACAAGTTCGGTCGGAGATAAGTTCAATGATAAAGTACATTGCTACATTGAATCGGACGCCTACTCTTTATCTATGCCATCCATAAGACTGTTTAAGCTACAGTCTTCTTGCGAGTATTTTGCAGCTATCATCACATGGTCATACACCAAGCTCACGGGTATTTCTTCTCTGTCCGATCCCCAGGTCCAACTCGGGCGATATGATTCGGCCAGAGCCCGGCGTAGCGTGTTTTCACCATTGCCCATGCCTCTCGTGCACCTTCCCGGCATGCTAAAGACTTCCATAGCTCAAAATGGCGTCGGGCACCTTGGAACAGGTTTGCCAAATCCTCCATACTTTTCGACGGGTATCGGATGGCCATAAAGCTTTGATCATACTCTTCATGGCTTTCGGGGCCAGTTCGTGCACTATGTAAGCTCTTTTAATACGTCGCCTCTGAATCCGTACACTTCTTCTTCAGGATGCCCGGTCAACGGACCTGCAAGAACATCATCTATCATATTCTGAATTAACAGATAATTTGAGTACCCTGGTTGGATCAAAGGTCATACCGAACATACTGCCCTTCAACTTTTTATTCCCTTTCAGTGCATCCGATAACTGAGCCTTTAAGCTCTCTATCTCATTGGCTTGCTTGAACATTACCTCCTCTAGTTTGTTCTTTTGACTAGTAATCTGTGCTAGTACTCGACGACCGACCGCTTCCTGATTTTCAGCATATTCTTGGTCCTTCTTGGCAGCCATTAACCTTTCTTCCAGATGGCCTATAGATTTTGCTGCTAAAATGCAACAATGTATGCTTAAACATCATTGCAGTGAATCTTATTTTGCGGATAATGTTTTCCTTACCATCAGCCCCCATTGTGAATTTCTTCACTTCCTCTAGCTCTTTGGTAGCAGCATCTATATTCGACCGGCTCGATGCTAGCTCCCGGGACAGCGTGTCGTTCTTCTCTCTGAGAACCTATGGTCATAACGATCCTTAAATCGGTTGGACCAACCGCTTTAAGTCTCGGGGGCTACTCACATATGTCTATTGCATTTACACACACTCTTACCTAAATATCCTTTGAAAATAGTTGAGCTACTCCGTCAAGTCTGTCCCAGGCAGCTCAGATATATCCATCCACGATGCTGAGGGTATTGAATTCCTGCTCAGTAAAAGCTAGAACACGCATGGCCTCTCTTGATGGCTGATGGTACATCACGCTATCTACTTTTGAATTTGTGACGGATACATCATCCGAATCCTCATGAGGAGGACAGTTCGGCACCGCATACATATTGGCTCTCGTCCTGGTTGATGAGTTTGGTGCTGGATCAGCTGGTGATCGGCTAACCGGGTCTTCAGAAAAGTTCGCGTTATACTTCTTCTGAAATAAGACGGGAGGAAAAGTGTGACAATTTGGACTTATGCCAAAACCCATATTAACAGTTACACCTCTTTGATGAAGAGGGGAGTTTGACGGCACTCCCGGATTCCTTTTGCTTTGAAGGTTTATCCTGCATAGGTGATGCCTTCTGAGCGGCCGCCCTCGATGCAGTGTGGCTTTATGAACACCGACCCTTTGAAGCACGAGTTAGTGTAGTGGGTGAGGTGCATATGAAGGGCTCCCTTTTTGAGGATGTCTTCTAATAACTTACAGTGGAGGTGGGGAGAAGGTCTGGGTAGTCGGCCAAGATAGCTACCACTGAGCCATCAAGGCTCGCTTCATAGAAGACTCCATCCTCAAACTTTATAGATATATCAGGATCCTCATTGAATCCTGGGTCTTCGGTGCGAGGATAGTCCTCAGGTTGTGGGGCGGGACAATGAATCTTTTCGACCACCTTCTGATTAGGACCTCTTAGTAGTGAGGTTGGATGGTGCGGATGATTGAAAAACTTACCCGTTCGATTGGGTTATACATGGAAAGACCTTCCCAACAATTTAAGCTAGGATAGCAGCCAAGGAGGTTGGGGAACCGGACCCTCACGCCTGTAACGAGATGCATCATCCATCCCATTGTAATGCCATAAAGGGAATACCCTGGATTGAAGGGGTTGGACGCATCGCTTGATCACGATAGCCATAACTTCGATTATCGAAAGTTTAGAATGGGCAAGTACCCTGACCTTGTTAACCAACATCTTCACTTCCTCATATCTCCTTGCTTGGGGCTCCTGGGGCGCCAATTGTAGCGTTTCTTCAAAGGAGTGTTGCAGAATTCTGGAAGTCCGCGCCGAATTGGGTCCGGAAGGGGAACGTCTTCAATGTAAAACCATTCCGAGGTCCACTCTTCGGATTCCTTCTTGGGAGTGCTGGGAAGATAGCCTATTCCGGCTATGCGCCATAGTTCAGCCCTGTCACTTCAAATACAGAACCACCTCGTTCACGAGGAATGAGGCAAAAGAACTTTCTCCACAGTTCAAAGTGAGCCTCGCAGCCTAAAAACAACTCCCAGTGAGCAACAAAACCTGAAATGTGCAAGATGGAACCTGGTGGGAGGTTGTGCAGTTGGATCCCATAAAATTCCTATAGACCACTGAGGAAGGGGTGGATCGGGAATCCCAAGCCCCTCATAAGGAATGAGACGAAGCACACCCTCTCCTCTTTGTTGGGGTTGGGAAAATTTTCTGCTAATACACCATTG
>NC_057797.1:399364285-399407091 GCF_018294505.1 Triticum aestivum | reverse complement strand
TGGGAGCACGAGGAGGAGCCAGGAGCTTGTGCCATGCTTTGAAGCTTTTTTGTGGTTTTTCTCTGATGCTCTTTGGTACGATGTGGGAGGGCGTAGGGGATCTGATCTCCTTAAATGGATACCGCCCTTACATGATGAGGGTTTTATTTATAAAAAATATGTGGATCCTTTGCACTCGACCAATGCGTGGAAATCGAGGCGATGACAGGAAGGAATCACAAAGGTTGGGTACATGGGCCAAAGTTGAACTATCCTCACTCCAAAGTATAATTAAGAACCCGCCTTGCAAAACCGAAGACATGGAGCCGGATACTACATCGTCATTGAAGGCAAGTTCGCGGGCTACTGAGGGAGTCCTAGATTAAGGGGTCCTTGGGTGTCCGGTCTGTTCAATATGGGCCGGGCTAATGGGTCGTGAAGATGAAGCAGAAGATCATCCCCTGTGTCCAGATAGGACTCATGTCTGTGCGGTAGACAAGTTTTGGTGTCCGGACGTAATATTTCCGTCTTCTACAAACCGACTCTATACATCCTAGGCCCTTCCGGTGTCTATATAAACCGGAGGGGTTATTCGGTAGAGGCTATCAGAATAATCATAGGCTAGACAGCTAGACTTTAGCCATGACGATCTCGAGGTAGATCAACTCTTGTAAATGCTATACTCATCAAATACAATAAAAAAGGACGTAGGGTTTTACCTCCTTTAAGAGGGCCTGAACCTGGGTAAACATCGTGTCTCTACTATCCCTTGTTACCATCGATCCTTAGACACATAGCTTGGGACCCCCTCCCCGAGATCTGCCGGTTTTGACACCGACAATGGTGCTTTCATTGAGAGTTCCGTTGTGCAGTCATGTAAAGCGATCGGTGGCTCACCTCATCATCAGTGACATATCACCTCGGGAAGGAACCTAACTTTAGGGCAGGTCCTCCAGCTCAGCGATTTCACCGTGAGTGCCCACATGGCAATTACGCCGATGGTGTCTCCTATGATCGCCAGAACTACCCCTACATCGATCTCAAAGACTCCGAAAAGACGAATCAGGCGGATACCTCGTCCTTAAACGAGCTTCTAGATCGCATTGCCTCCCTGGGGCTTTCGACGACCAATGATCGGATTGGGCTTAAACCTGACCAGGGGGAAGGCAACCCCACGCCGACCACTGACTTGGTGGCGATCCTTGAGGAACGAGCCAAAAACACTTCTTCTCCTAAGCTAGAGACCAGCCACGTTCGACCCTCCGAACCCCTCGTGCCAGATACCCTTCCTCTGGAGGGGACTCTGCACCTTCCGAGCTCAGGGACAGACATAGAGTCTGGAGAGTACTTGGATCATCCTGGACCCAAACTGGCAACCATGGAGATTTTGCAAACTCCGGATACTATCCTTGGTTGGAATTCAAGTTTTTCCACACCCACCCACCACAATCAGTACTCTCCAAGTAATTCTGGCCCACCGGATATATACGACTTGATGTATGTGCGGTAGCAACCTTAGGAAACAGTCCACCACTTCTAGCCTAGATTCCTACTTGTTAAAAACAAGATCAAAGATTGTTGCGACGACGACACAGTTCTGATCTTTCGTTGTAATTGTACTGACAAGGGACTATTGAATGCCCTCGACTGTCGTCACATACAGTTTCACAGAATTATCACACTTGGTACGGAAGTACTGTGCAATGGAAAGCACATGGAAGGCCACGAAAACCAATTTGGAACCTACTACTTGCTACTCGGGCAAAACGGGTACACCCTGACAGGACATCCGATCATAAACCCATTGCCAAGAAAAAAAAACCCTTTGCGGGATGCAGGTCCGTCCTTGACGAACACCTCGACAACCCCTTTCCGGTACATGCGATTTTAGGCACAGTCTCAACTCACAGCCTTCGAGCGTGTTGGGTAATCCGACAGGTTGCTAAAATTGGCGAGGCCATCCTCGCCGCCACTATTCCAGAAAAACATTCTCCGGAGGAGGACAATTTTAATGTCCTTACGGTCTTCGAGACCTTCTATTCTAATAATCGGCATAAGAGAGCACTTCGCGAACTCGCCGAGGTCCACCTAGTAACCGCACGATGCCCTTGGGACCACGCGGCAATAACCTTCACCACTGACGACGTACCAAGGGTCCAATCAGTCCGAGCACCCGCCGCTTTAGTACAAAACCCCATCGTGGACAGCTTTTGACTTACCAAAGTGCTTATGGACGGCGGCAGTGGGCTTAACCTCATTTATGAGGACATGCTTGACAAAATGCAGATCGATAGAATCTACGTTGAGCAGAGCAATACCACCTTTCGAGGCATTATCCCCAGTCGCGAAGCATGATGTTCGAGGAATATTAAACTTGATGTAGCATTTGGCACGCCTGAAAATTATAGATCAGAGGAGTTGCCTTTTCACATTGTATGTCGGATTTCGGGTTCCGGCAGACCCTTGAGGTTCGAACTCTGGGGTGCGCACGGAGATCTTTCCCCTACCAGCTCACGCGTCGTAGTCTCGCAAGGATCTAGGCTAGAAAGAAGGACACACAAGGGACACGAGATTTATACTGGTTCAGGCGACCATTGTGGTGTAATACTCTACTCTAGTGTGTGGTGTGGTGGATTGCCTCAGGGGCTGATGATGAACAGTACAAAGGGAGAACAGCCTCGCGAGGGGCTGTTCTTGAGTTGGTGCGATGAACTGCTAGGGTGAGTTCAGTCGCTCCTCCCTCTCTCTCATTGATCTGTCCTCTAGATGTCTCTAGATGCCTCCAGATGCCTCTACTCTGTGGTGGCTAGTCCTATTTATAGAGGGAGGCCTTGGGCCTCTTCCCAAATAATGAGCGGGAAACACGCCAACGATTGGCCATTTTTAAGAGGAACATCTAGTACACTTATCATGACTAAAGTTGGTCTTCGGCTGCCAAAGGCTCTGACTATGACGCCGCCCCGGGCTCCACGATAACCTCCATCCTGCCGTTCTGCTGGTCTTGGTCTTGTTTCACCGAAACGGTAACCTTTGCCTGATGCCTTGGCCTGTGCTTGCCCCCTTTGCACCGAAGGGGAAACAAGGACACTACGCAAGCCGGCGCCCGCCTGGTCTTGATCGTCATGGCTTGCATTACGGGCTCCTCGGGAGGTACCCCGCCTTGATATCTCCACCTCCTTGCGAGCATGCCTGGGGAGGCTGCTCCTGAGGAAGCTTCCTGTCGTCCGCCCCGCGAGGCTTGGCCCCCTCGCGAGGGTCTTGAGCTTGAGCTGATGAAGCTGGGCTGCATTGGGCCCCCACTTGAGCCACACCGCAGGCCGCAGGTAGGCAATTCTGGGGACCCCTGTTCCCAGAACACTGACAGTAGCCCCCGGGCCCAAGGCGCGCCCAGACTTGGCTTAGCAGAGAAGCGAAGGGGCAAGTGTGAAGCGTCGCGGGCCCCAATAGCCTGTGGCCTTGGGCGCCGTGTGGCGATTGATTGGACGTGGGTGTCTCCTCTTTCCCACGACGCCTCAGCAACCACACAACTTGACAAGTCCCTGCATGCAAAAACGGGTCATGATTACCTACGATCGTGGAGGCCGGCGGTTGGCCTTCTCCGGCTATAAGTATGGAATGGCGCGAGCCATTCCAGTTCATCTCTCCCTGCTACTCCTTTCTCCTTCATCATCGCCCTTGCTCCACATCACGCCGATGGCGCCAATTCGCCGGTTTTCTATGGAAGAAAAGGGAAAGGCCCCCCGAGAGGGTCCTGACCCGCTTCCGCTGAAGAAGCGGCTAGTCCTCTGCCGCCGAGATGAGGGTGCTCGGCAGAGGGCATCGACGCCTTGGTACGAGCGGCCGCCGCCTGGATTCCCGTTGCCCTTGTACTCCCCCATCGAGGGCACTGGAGAGGAAGGCGCCAAGCGACACCGTTGGTGCCGCCGTCGACGCCGACGGGTTACGGCGGTGCGCATCGTTCCTCCTAGAGTCCACGCCGAGGGCTCCTCTCGTGAGCTCGTGCTCCACGCCGCCATGCCTCCCCAATCTTGGATTCGCCTTCCTCCCTCCTTCGCCTTCGAGATCCCACTGAGGGGGCCTCTCGAGCTCTGGCTGCAACACGCTGACTGCAGTACCCCTGCGACCGGAGCGGAGGTCGAGGTTGTCGCTCCGCGGCTGGGGCGAGATCGCCCGAGTCTGCAGGATAGGGGGCGCCCTCGTAATCCACCTCGAATACGATGGCGCCTCCTTGATGTTCTTCAAGGTCTTCGACGTGGAAGGGCGCCGGCTAGAATGCTGCCCCGAGAAAGGCGGCCGGAGCATCGCCGTGGTGAGGACCAGGCCCGCCAACCGCTTCCCCGGTAGCTCCTCAGGTAGCTGCGGAGGAGCCGGAGGGTCTAGCGACTCCGCCGAGCTTTACGTGACTCCGGAGACAAGCGACGACATCTACGAGCCCCCGAGCTCGCACCGTGCTCGGAGCAAGGCGGGCTCGTCAGGCCGCCGACGCCACTGATCTGGATGCGGTTGGCGCCAGTGCCTGACGTCCCACTTTTGATGATGGCGCCTCTTGCGGAGGTGTGCGTAGTTAGCATTCCCTAGGATTAGCACCTTTTTTCCCTGCGAGGAATCGAAGTACCACCCCGCGGGGGTATGTAAGGTGCTGGCCATGTCTTTTGCAAATATTATATCCCTAGTATGAATCAATGCGAGATGTTTGTCCTGTCCCGGCTCGGCTCCCCCTTTCTTTCCTCATGAGGGCTTGCTGCTCTACGCTGACAGGTCCCGGTCCCTAGGCAGGCTTCAGCCGTCGCTGGTATGCCAAGTCGCGATGCTGTGGTCTAGTAAGAGCCCCTGAGTCGTGATGCTCAGGAGGTCCCCTTCAGCGCTCAAGCAGCCTCCGCTGGGCAAGAAAGGTAGGCAACGTTGTCGGGACAGAGCTTCACTAGGCGAGGGTTTAGCGCTGAGTCGAATCAGTTTTCACGTGACTTGTCTCGTAGGCTTGGAGCGGTCTTCGGTGAGGTGGCGGGCTTGCGCGGCGGCAACTGAGGTGTTGCTGGGTTAGGCCCTCACGAGCTGCTTCCCTCTCCCCCGCACTTTCCTTAATGCTCTACGTCCTCAGGTCCCGGCCCTCGAGCGAGCTCAGCCGCCTCTGGTATGATAGCTCGCGATGCTGTGGGTCAAGGCCAGGGGTGAGGGCTGGAGAGCCAGTAGGAGCCCATGAGTCGCGATGCTCAGGTACCCCCCTTTTAACGCGCGAGCGGATCGTGCCGGAGAGAAGGAGAGAAGGCTCGTGATGCCACCAGTGTTACTCCTGGAGCGGGTCCTGCATATCAATCACAAGGGGAAACAAGGTCTGTTGTTACGGTTGCCAGCCAGCCATTGTTCACTCCGAGGGAGTTAGTGGGGCACTGAGGGCCTGGTGAGGTGGCGCCTTGCGGGGCTGCCGCAGCCAGAGCTCGGCCACTCAGATTTTTCGGCGTTGCAGGGACGGACCTGTGCGCAAGTGCCGTGCCAGAGCGAGCGGCTCCAAAGGTATGTGTCAGTCGAGCAGGCGATTAAGTCAAGCAGGTTAAGCATGAAGGAGCAAATCCATTTAGATAGATGCAGAAAAAGCACACGCCACTGGGTCAGTACCGAGCAGCTTGGGGATAATGCAGAGCGAGGGGCGCCCCCAACAAGGTAGGTAAAGAGCATAAGCAAAACGGATACATGCCGAAGGGACGGACCCACGCGACCTGGGAATGATGCAGCCCTGCGGGCGCTCCCAGCTGAAAATAGAACTTTGAAAGATGTCACCTGATACTGTTGGGGATGAAGTGCTGCTGAAGTAGTGGACGACGCGCGGTGAGGAAGCTGACCCTCACGAGCTCCTGGGACCTGGAGCCTCGGGAGGCTCTAGGGGTCCGGGCGGCTCCTCAAGGTCCATCTCCATCTCCTCCAGGAATGCGCGGTGCCTAGCCACCTGAGCTTCCAGGATGCTCCTCATCAGGTGCTGGTGGGCAGCGGCCGCGTTCAGCAGGCCGAAGGGCATGCAAACGTAGCTGTGAGGTGGACCCTCACAACACCCCACGCGTGAAGGCCAGAGGCGCTCCTGAGACGCAGCTCGGTTGAGCCTTGGTACGTCGATGCAGACGCGCAGCCCACCATCCTCGCCGGGATGTGGGGCTACGGCGGATAGGCGGCGGCTGCCGCGCATGACTCTTGACTCCTGTAGCTCTTGAATGTTCCTCGCGATGTACTCCTAAGGGTTTGGCCCTCCTTGCCTCATACCTTCCTGAGGGAAACGTGCCTTGAGGCACGCCTCCAAGTGGTGCCCGAGCGCCTCCCTCGTGACCTTGGCAAAGTCAGTGGTTCTCCAAGACAGAGCCCCCGAGCCCTGCCTGAGGAGGCCGTCGGGCGCGCCTTCCTATGCGATAGAGGGTGGCGCCCCTTGAACGAGCGCGGATCCTGATGCAACGCCTCCAGAGGTGCCTTCCTCGTGAGTGTTTGGGCCAAGTGAAGCCTTCTTCTTCTTGGGAATTGCCTCTTGAAGCCTCCCGCTCCTGTGGTCTGGGTCTTCGATTGCCGAGGCATGGAAGGCACGCTCAAGAGAACACACTGCATCCCTTTCCTCACAAGGCACTGTGATGATTCCACCGCTTCCTGGCATCTTGAGGACATTGTAGCCGTGGTGAGTCACTACCATGCACTTGGCCAGGGCTGGTTACCTGAGGATGGAATTGTATAGCAGGCGAATGTGGGTGACGTCGAAGTCAATGAGCTCAGTGCGGTAGTTGTTGCGCTGCCCAAAGGTGACGGGAAGGCGAACTTGCCCTATCGGGACGGTGGAACCATCAGTGACTCCCGAGAAAGGCTTGGTTGGCAGAAGCTGATCATATGGCACTTGGAATTGTTGAACGTCTCGACGGACAAGACATTGAGTCCTACTCCGCCATCAATGAGGGTCCTGGTGACTTGCACATTGCTGATGACTGGGGAGCAAAGCATCAGGAGGACTCCGTCCGTCGCTGCACACTTGAGCTGATCCGCTGAGCTAAACGTGATAGCGCACGCTGACCACCTGAGAGGGCACGTGGCTTCAAGCTTGGGGAGGACTGCATTCACCTCGCGAGCAAACTGCTTGAAAATGCGCTGAGAGGCTGGGGCCTGAGCACCGCCCAGGATGCAAGCGATTGCGCGCGGCTCCTGGAAGACCCCAGCCCCCTCATCCTGATGATGGTCTTCATTCCTCCTTGGTGGTGGTGGCAGAGGAGGGAGGCCTGCGTTGCCTTGAGGGCAGTCCTCACGAGGCTGATCCCTCCAACCTCCCTCGCGAGGCTGGTCCTGCCAGCGGTCCTCGCGAGGTCGGTCACGCCACCCTTGGCAAGGGTCATGGTCTTCCCATCGTCCTCCACCTCTTCCTCCTCCTCGGCCATAGCCCCGGTCGTTGCGGTCAGGACGTCGGCCGATACGCCCATCTCGCATGGCCCTGAGCTCTTGACATTCATTGATGTTGTAGGTGTGGAGGTCGTGGTACACGCAGTACCGGCTGCCCTTGGATGACTCAGGATGATCCCTGCCTCGCTTGGTGTCTGGCTCCGCTACGAGCACAGCAGCCTGAAAGTGCGTTATATCGACTAGAGGGGGGTGAATAGGCGATTTTTATGAATTCTTCACTGAGGAATTTGCTGGTGAGGAAATTCCTTAGCGAAGAACTACTTGCAGCGGAATATGTACTCAGGAGTAAACATAACAGGATACACACATAGTCAGCATGATGAAATGAAGACTAAAAACAGAGTACGGAAAGCGTAAACACAGGATAGCAAGATGAAGACAAACAGACTGAAGAAATTGAACTAAGGAATTTGTGAAAGTCTTGAGTCAAAGTCTTCAATCACAGATATGAACAACATTCAGCACAGAATGAGGAAATGGAAGAGTTGAGGAAATAGAACTAGTCAGTTGGTGAAGACAAATGATTTGGTAGACCAGTTCCAACTGTTGTCTCAGTTGTACGTCTGGTTGGAGTGGCTGAGTATTTAAACTCGAGGACACACAGTCCCGGACACCCAGTCTTTGAGCCGCAACTCAGGACACCCAGTCCTCACCGTATTCTCCTTGAACTAAGACCACGCAGGCCTCGTCCAATCACTCGTGGTAAGTCTTCAGGTGACTTCCAAACCTTCACAGACTTGGTCACTCGGCGATCCACAATTCCTCTTGGATGCTCTAGACCTTGACGCCTAACCGTCTGGAAGAAGCACAGTCTTCAAAGGTAACAAGCGCGTCGGATCCACGCAGGATCAATTTCTTCAGTGATGCTCAATCACTTTGGGTTTGTGGGGGTTTGGTTTTGGGATTTTCCTCACTTGATGATTTTCGCTCAAAGTCTTCGGAGGATGGGTTGCTCTCAAATGACAAGTGTCAAGTTCTCTCGGAGCAGCCAACCAGCTAGTGGTTGTAGGGGGCGGCTATTTATAGCCTAGGGAGCAGCCCGACAGGATAAGACATAAATGCCCTTCAATGATATGACCGTTAGGTGGATAAGATATTTTGGGACAGCCGGCGCGCAACACAACAACGGTCGGATATTTGACTCTCAAATTCCTCAGGGCTATCATGTTCCTCACTGTGTAGGTAATTCGCACTGGCGAATTCCTAACTCCTCAGTCAGAGCAAAGTCCTCAGTGAACAGAAGAACTACATCTCTGTCACTGATGAATTTGACTGAACTGTATGAGATTTCCAATGGCTTCACTCGAAGGGATTGGTAGGTGTAGGATTTTGAGTTGAGCATCACATGGAAATTTTTCCTTATTATTTCCTCGACCCCCTTTAACAGTACGGTGTTTCCTATGACTCAAGAAAGAGAAAATGAAACTACGAAAACAAAAGTCTTCATGCTTCATATTCCTCGAATGAATACCAAGTCTTCAAGGTCACACCAATTTCTTCACTTTCAAAGTCTTCAAAAAGTCTTCAGAATATCAAAGTCTTCCGTTGAAGAACTTCATTTTTAGGGGTCAACTTTCTCTGTAAATATCAAACTCCTCATAGACTTATAGACCTGTGTACACTCACAAACGCATCAGTTACTTAACCTATAAGTCTTCAATACACCAAAATCACTAAGGGGCACTAGATGCACTTACAATCTCCCCCTTTTTGGTGATTGATGACAACATAGGTTAAGTTTTCAACGGGGATAAACATATGAAGTGTAAATACTGATATTGAGGAATTTGATTGCAAGATATAGAAGAACTCCCCCTGAATATGTGCATAGTGAGGAATTTGCTTTTGAGGCAATGCACATTTGAAGAATTTGAATCATGGAGATCTCCCCCTATATCTTGTAATTCATACACGCATTTGATATATAGTATGAAGAATTTGAAATGCATGATGAAATATGGTGCCTGATGAGATTCAGCATGTGTGCAATAATATTAACGAGGAATAAGCATGCAGAATATCACATCAAAAGTATCAGAGCTCAGTGTATCAAAGCATCAGAGCACGACCAAAAGTATCAAGGCACCATCGGATTTAAGATTACAACTCGATCCAATAAAGGTTTCGGAAGAACGAGAGTTGTAACTTAATAAAAACACCCATAATATAAACCCGCTTGAAGACTAACTCAGATTTCTCCCCCTTTGTCATCAAATGACCAAAAGGATCGAAACTGAGGACTAACGCCCCTGAAGATTTTCAAGTTGATGGAGGAGCGCCAGCGTTGTCGGGGTTGGTTGTTGAAGTAGGGCCTGCCGCAGTGTCGTCCAAATCTTCATGTTCATCAGTTTCACGTGATGAAGAATAAGAGCTGGCCACCAGATCGGGAACTTTGACTCTCTTGAATTTCTTCGGAGGTGGTGCAGACCAGTCAAATGCTTCCTGGAGACCCATAGTCTTCAATTCTTCCGCGGAATGTACATGATTGAGAACAGCCCAGGTGCGGTTGAGGATTTCATGAAGGTAGTACTGATTTTTCTTCACTGCATTATGTGTTGAGGTCATGTTGTGAAGAATTGCAGCAAATTGATGCTTCACCCATTTCTGATTGCGTTCAACCTTCTGATGAAAACTGAGGAGTAACTCACGATCAGTCATCACCCTGGGTGCTGTTGCTTGAGGCTTTTGCTTGGCTGAGGTATTTGCGGCAGTGTCATGTGTTGCAGAATCGTCATTGGTGGAGTAAGATGTAGCTAGACGGAATTGACCATCCAATGGACGAGTGCCTTCATCAATCACAGCTGCTGCCTTGCCCTTATCATCAGATGATGAAACTGGTCGCTTGAGGACTTCAATGGGCGGCAAGTAGCTGCCATGGTTCAGAGTGTCAGCCTTGTAATTCAGTGAAGATCTTGCCCTTATGAATCTCATAATCCAAGGCGCATATGGCTTCATCTCAAAAGGCGACATTGCAACATTAGCCAGAGTCCTCATGAAGAAATCATGGAAGTTGACGGGAACGCCATGAATGATATTGAAGAGCATGTTCTTCATGATGCCAACGACATCTTCATCATTTGAGTCGTGGCCTTTGATGGGACGCATTGTCTTTGTCAAGATTCTATAGACAGTCCTAGGCACATACAGCAATTCCTTGACGAGGAATTTGGTTCGAGGGGCCTGCCCTGGCTTCAAGGGCTTCATGAGCACTTGCATAAAGTGATCAGACAGTTCGCGGTCATTGTAGATGCAACGTGCAGTTTCATGGCGAGGATCAAGAGGAAGGACACGAAGCAATTCAGTTGCTGGTGCCTTGTAGTGAGTATTTTCTATCATCCAATCCAGCACCCATGAATTGATATCTTCAGCATCTCCGGTGATGTGCAGGGTGGCATAGAATTGAAGAATGAGTTCTTCATTCCAGTCACAGATATCAGTGCAGAAATTCAGCAGCCCTGCATCGTGAATAACTCGGAGTACTGGCTCGAAGCATGGCAATGATTCCATATCCACATGAGGAATATGCTCATGATCGAAGATTTTGTCCTTGTCAAAGAGTACTGAGGAATAGAAGTTGGCTTGAGTTGGAGTCCAGAAGCGTCTTTTCCTCATGCGAGCAGAGTCATATGGATTATAAGCAATGAAGAACACATGCTCAGAAAAGAAGTCCTCAGCCTTGAATTTTTGCTTGCTCGAGAACAGATTCTTTGGTTTGGGCAGAGGAATATCAATGATTTGCAGCACAACCTTAGGAATCACGATCTCAGGTTCTTCAGGCTGAGGAATTTCTGGTTCCTCTTCTTGTGCAATCTGAGGATCAACATCAGGTTCTTTAGCACTAGCGGCTGGAATTTCCTCATTAACAGAAGATGTGGGATGAGTTTCTTCAGAGCCCAATTGAACAGTTGTAGCCGGGGACTGTGGAACTTGTTGAATCGGAGTGAAGAGAGGAGTATTGGGATGCTGACTTGCCCAGAAGTCATCGTTCATCACTGGTGTAGTGCAGCCAATATCCATGTCTTCATCTTCTTTTTCAATTTCCTCAACACCAGCCTCTTCGTCTGTGAACTGAGGCATGGGTGAGGAAACAACTGGTGAAGGGAATGTTTCCACTTCAATTTCTTCATCAAACTGTTCTGGGGGAGCAACAGATTGATTATCTTCATCAGATCCGCTTGGGATCTTGTAATCTTCTCCATAAGGAACAATTTCCTTAGATGACATGGAGGAAATGGGAACGGCATCAATGGGATTTTCAAGAGAGCTGGTCATTGGCTTTATTTTCTTCGCAGCCGAAGAATTTGACGCAGCAGATGCCTTCCTCTTCTTCACTGCAGCTCGCTCTGCAGCCTTTGTCTTCTTCACTTCATAGGCAGAAGGAAGAATTGGAGTTGGTGTTGGCGCTGGAGGAGCTGACGATTGTGGTTCAGTTTCTTCAGGCGCAACTAGTGCAGTTGCCCTGATCTCTTCATTTTCTTTAGGCACACCACTAGTGGATGCCCTGGGAATTTCTTCAGCGGCTGGAATGGAGTCATCAGCCCTGGAACTTGTATTCTCATCAGCAAGCTGAAAGTCATCAGCAGTGCTGGCATGTTCTTCAGCAGGCTGAGCAGAGTCTTCAGCCTGAGGATTTTCTTGTTGCGATGGGGCTGCAACAGTTGTCATTTTCTTCGTCAAATTGACGAATCTCACCTTGGCTCCTTGCCAATCAGCATTGTAAGCATCGAAATCCTTGCTGAGGGCTTGGATTTCAGATTGAGCTTTGAGAAGTTCTTCAGGAGTCAAGTTGACGATGTTCTTCCTCAGAAGCTTCTCCTTCCTGGCTTTTGCTCTCTTTATTTCACGAGCCTTTTCAAATTTCCATTTCTCTTCAGCGATGAAATGGTTCAGCATATGACTTTGACCAGGAGTCAGTGGCAGATCTGGTATGGGAGTGTTTGGATCCTGGTGCCATAGGTCGATGAAGTCAAGGATCTTATTCGGATCCAGAAGCAGAGGCACAGTTGTTCCTTTGGCTCTAGCGGCCTTTGTCAGTCTGTCTCTGATGATTTCTGCAAGTTCTTCATCAGAAGCTTCGTCATCAGAGGGCACGTTGAATGCAACCTGTTTCTTCTTTGGACTTGGCCGAGGACCGCGTCCAGCAGTTGCTTTTGTCTTCAGCAGAGTGGGACCTGATGAGGACATTGGTGCAGCTGAGGAACTTGCTGAGACACTAGAAGCAATTGAGAAACCCTGAGTCCTTTGACATGTAGCCAGATGCACAGGAGTTGAGGACTTGGAGGGCGCTGCTGAGGATTTGGAGTGAGCAGCAGCAGTCTGAGGAATTTGCCGTGAGGGCGCGGCTGAGGAACTGGGCCGTGAGGGCGCTGATGGTGAAGCACTTGGCTTGCGAGCAGGCTTCTTCGGCATTGATTTCCTCGGCTTGACCGAGGTCTCAGCGGCAGCAGCAGCAGCAGAATCCTCATTGAATTTCCTCACTGCCTCCTTGGCCCGTCTTGCCAATTTGGCTTGGCGCCTGGACCATTCTTCAGGAAAGTCTTCACCACGCTTGATGCTGGGGGGATCAGCGACTTGGCCAGGTGCCAATGGAGCTCTTGGGCATGGAGGATTTAAGGCGAATTTCTTCATGTACTTGGGAGTAACATAGCGATATTCCCTCCATTCTCGTGCCCATCTTCTTTCTATCCTTTGTATGCGCACTTTGCGCTGATTCTTGTTTTCCTTGCCAAACTTGGCTTCATCAGGTGTGCAATAGTCTTTGTATATTTCATCAGGGATCTCAAAGGCAGTCATGACCTCCGGTTTCTTTCCTCCCTTCTGCGGTCTATTGCCTTCTGCCATTTTCTTCAGATGAGGAATTTGAACTATAGAGCACTCTGAAGAAGTATGCAGTTTTTCTTCGAGGAACGCTGCAAATGAGTTAAGTTGATGAGAACCTAGTGATTCAGCAGCGGACATGAGTACCTGTGAACAGAGTGTAGGTGCGAGGAATTTGGAGAGGTCATATGCGTTCTCAGAAGATTTTTCGAAAAAGACAAGTTTTGAGGAATTTGACCAGTTGAGCCTTGAGGAATTTCACTAAGCGTTTCGTCTTAGGTTCCAGAGTTGTACAGATTGAAAATCCGCACAATTGAGGAATCTTGAAGAAATGAATGCTTAGAGAGATAAATCAAGAGCATATAGTGTGTGTGAGGTGTTCATATGTGGAGATTTGAAGAACAAAAACACCTTTGAAGATTTTCAGACAGATTTGAGAATCAAAGTGAGTAATAAAAGTGACTTTTAATTACCCGAACTGAAGAACACGACGAACAGAGATGAACTATAGTGAAGTTCGTCACGTTAGATCTCCCACGCCCTAACTTGGCAGAGGGAGACGGCTACGGCGGCGGCGGAGTGAAGATTTCCGTGGCCGGCGCGAGTACGACGGCGACGAGGTCGAGGCAGTGAAGCTCTTCCTCACCGACGGCGATGGAGTAGCGGCGGCGCTAGGGTTAGAGGAGAGCTCGAGCGAGAGACAGCGACCGAGCGGAGTAAATGAAGTAAGGAAGGGAGAGGGGTATTTATAGCCACGGTAAAAACTGTTCGTCCGAAGATTTTGGTACGAACATGCCCCTGCCCTTTCTTCTTCACGCGACATGTGTCACCCACGCACTGTGCAGATGAGATCGTGTAGGATCGTGGGTGAATAAACTAATGTATCGTGGAATGTGGAACGGTTTGAGCGGTAAAACCGAAAATCTGGATAAGGTTTGCTTAAAAATTTCGTTCACAATTTCTTCAGCTGTCAAGGACACAGTGAAGACTTTGAACGAGTTTCAAGCAGAACGCACATGAAGAATTTGTGAATAGATTGGGTTGAGTATAGCATAGAGGGGGAAGGGTCCGATCACATTCACTTAGCAGAAATCACAACTTGAAGAAATAGCAATAAGTGAATGCTGTAGAGGACATAAACTCACATATATATATATAGCCAATGAAGAAACACGACGATAATATTGAAGATTTTGCAAAGTTGAAGAATTTGAAAAACTGAGGAATTTCACAAATGAGGAAAAACTCAAATTGAAGATTTTCAACTTTTGTGGTGGCGTAGCCCACCGTATAAGGATGATGATTTCAGACACCGCGTACAATTGTCGTAGGGTTCTGAGAATCAGATTCTTCATTAATTTCTTGACACTCAGAGTGTTATTCTTCATTGATTGAAGAGAAACATTTCTTCATGTGTTGCACATCTAAGTCATCAATTCTGCATAAGAGTTAGGATGTGTGTCCTTTCAAAGAACATTCGAAGATTCTAAGATATTTAGCTCACACCGCAACTTGCTAAATCTCTTCTCATCCAAGGGCTTAGTGAAGATATCAGCTAGCTGTTCTTCAGTCTTCACATGCTCGATGGAGATATCGCCCTTCAACACATGATCACGAAGAAAATGATGACGAATCTGGATGTGCTTAGTCTTCGAGTGCTGAACTGGGTTGTGAGCAATCTTGATGGCACTCTCATTGTCGCATAGGAGAGGCACATTCTTCACGTTGACGCCATAGTCCTTGAGGGTTTGCTTCATCCAAAGCAGTTGAGCACAGCATGAGCCAGCATCAATATATTCAGCTTCAGCAGTAGACAGTGATACGCAGTTCTGTTTCTTCGAGGACCAACAGACTAAAGATCGTCCGAGGAAATGACAAGTGCCAGATGTTGACTTGCGGTCCACACGATCACCGGCATAGTCAGAGTCAGAATATCCAATGAGATCAAAAGCAGAGCCCTTGGGGTACCATAATCCTAGTGTTGGTGTGTGAGCTAGATATCGAAGAATATGCTTCACAGCCTTATGGTGTGATTCCTTCGGTGCAGCTTGAAATCGGGCACACATGCAAACACTAAGCATTATATCTAGCCTAGATGCACATAAGTACAATAAAGAACCAATCATGGAGCGGTATACCTTGTGATCGAAGTCAATACCATTTTCATCAGTGCATAGATGGCCATTTGTGGGCATAGGAATTTTGACGCCTTTGCAATCTTGCATGCCGAATTTCCTCAGTACATCTTTGAGGTATTTCTCCTGAGATATGAATATGCCATTGTGCTGCTGAAGAATTTGAAGACCTAAGAAGAATTTCAATTCTCCCATCATAGACATTTGATATTCTTCACTCATCATATAGGCAAATTCATCACTGTATCGTTGGTTAGTACAACCAAAGATAGTATCATCAACATATATTTGGCACACAAACAGTTCACCGTCATATGATTTAGTAAAAAGAGTAGGGTCGAGTGAATCGGGTGTGAAACCATTTTTCACGAAGAATTCCTTCAATGTGTCATACCACACCCGAGGGGATTGCTTGAGGCCATAGAGGGCCTTATTGAGTCTGAAGACTTTGTCAGGATTCTTGGGATCTTCAAAACCTGGGGGTTGAGCAACATATACTTCTTCCTCAAGCTTACCATTGAGGAATGCACTTTTCACATCCATTTGATATAAGATGATATCATGATGGTTAGCATAGGCAAGTAAAATGCGAATAGCCTCAAGTCTAGCAACAGGTGCAAAAGTTTCATCGAAATCAATTCCTTCAACCTGTGTGTAGCCTTGAGCTACTAGCCATGCTTTATTCCTCACCACAAGGCCATTTTCATCTTGCTTGTTGCGGTAGATCCACTTTGTGCCAATGATATTATGCTTGCGAGGATCTGGGCGATTGACCAATTCCCAGACATTGTTCAACTCGACCTGATGTAATTCTTCTTGCATAGCCTGAATCCACTCCGGCTCCAGAAAAGCTTCATCTACCTTAGTGGGCTCTGAGATAGAGACAAAAGCATAGTGCCCACAAAAGTTAGATAAGTGTGAGGCTTTTGAGCGTGTGAGAGGACCTGGTGCGCTAATGTCATTGATGATCTTCTCCACTTGCACTTCTTTTGCAACGCGTGGATGAGTTGGTTGTCGCTGAGGATTTTGATCAGCATTTTCTTCAGCACCATTTTCCTCATCATGTTCTTCAGGTGCATCAGCTCGACGTTCTTCATGAACAGGAATGAATTCTTCAGCAGATTCTTCAGTAGGAATGACATCCTCAGTTGCCTTGAGCTTAATAGCATCCTCAGGTGCTGGTTCATCTAACACAGAAGGTAGGTGCTCTCTTTGCGAGCCATTAGTTTCATCGAACCGCACATCTACAGTGTCAACAATCTTGTGAAGAACAATGTTGAAGACTCTGTAGGTGTGCGAGTCCTTTCCTTAACCAAGCATAAAACCTTCATGTGCTTTCGGTGCAAATTTAGAGTTGTGGTGAGGATCTCTAATCCAACATTTAGCACCGAAGACTTTGAAATAACTCACATTGGGTTTCTTGTCAGTGAGGAGTTCATAGGCAGTCTTCTTGAAGAATTTGTGAAGATATACTCTGTTGATGATGTGGCAGGCAGTATCAATTGCATCAATCCAAAAACGCTGAGGCGTTTTGTATTCATCAAGCATAGTGCGAGCCATCTCAACAAGAGTTCTGTTCTTGCGCTCCATGATGCCATTCTGCTGAGGAGTATAGGGAGCAGATAATTCATGAGTAATACCAAGTTCATCAAGATAAGCATCAAGACTAGAATTCTTGAACTCAGTTCCATTGTCACTTCTGATATGCTTGATCTTCACACCAAAGTTGGTTGAAGCCCTCGAGGAAAATCGTTTGAAGACTTCCTGCACTTCATGTTTGTAAGTAACAATGTGTACCCATGTATATCGAGAATAATCATCAACAATGACAAAACCATATAGAGATGCATCATTAGTGACTGCTGAATAATGATTAGGTCCGAAGGTCCATGTGAAGCAATTCGAATGGACGGGTAGTGGTCATGACAGTCTTCGCTGGATGCTTGGCCTTGGTCATTTTTCCGGCTTCACATGCTCCGCATAAGTGATTCTTGAGGAATTTGACATTCTCAATGCCAATGACATGCTTCTTCTTTGCAAGCGTGTTCAAATTCCTCATGCCTGCATGACCAAGTCGTCGATGCCATAGCCAGCCTTCTGAAGCTTTTGCGAGTAGACACACGGCTGGTTGTGGTCCTGTAGAGAAATCAACAATATACAGATCTCCTCTCCTAAAGCCTTCGAAGACTTTGGAATTGTCAGCTTCCATAATCACAACACAGCGATATTTGCCGAAGACGACAACCATATCAAGATCACAAAGCATTGAGACTGACATGAGATTGTATCCTAAGGACTCAACAAGCATGACTTTGTCCATGTGCTTATCCTTAGAGATAGCAACCTTACCAAGACCCAATACCTGACTTTTGCCTTTGTCAGCAAAGATGATATGCTTCAGAGGTGAAGGTGATAAGGGAGCATCCATCAATAGATTCTTGTCACCAGTCATCTGATTTGTACATCCACTATCGAGGACCCATTCAGTGGTTTTGGGTTGATCATCCTGCAGATGAATTAGTGCAGCTTACAATCTCATATGCTTCATCAGTGAAGAATATGATATCAAGTTCATCAGATGAATTTCATCAAGCAGTAAACAGATATAGCAGTATGAGGACGTGTGAAATGAAATTTCATTTCATCATGATTCGCCTGCGTCCTTTCAGGCATTTTTGTCAGGTCCCCAGCAAATTCTTCAGACGTTAGAGCACGTCTAGAGACCTGACTCTGCAGAAGAGATTAGTTCTTTTTCTTCACCACCCACATCTGGAGGGGTGACAAAGAGTTCATCATCCTGCGAGCACCATGTGAGAAAGGTGGCAAAGATGCCAAACCATTTCGCTTAGCATAAGAGGGGTTAGGGTATGCATATGAATAGGCAGAGTAATTCTTCGAGGACTTATGAACATAATGATTTGAAGAATAATGCGCATATTCATAGCCCTTAGCTCTACCCTGCGAGACAGAGTGGTTAGTACGATGATAATCATATGAGGACTTTGATCCAGTTGAGGAACTTGATCCTCGTGAAGAATTTGGTCCATATGAGGACTTGGATCCATATGAAGAGTTTGGTCCATATGAAGAATTTGATCTGGGGTTCCTGTACTTCACAGGTGGTGTCATGAGGACATTCACCTGAAGACTTTCAACACAGCTTTTGGGAACCCAGATTTTCTTCATAGGGGAACCGTTCCTGCAGTTAGTGCAAACATATCTAGCAAATACTTCACCATTCTGATTTTTGAACAGTTTATAGTTGGAGTCAAATGACTCATCAGAAGAATTGGAGATTCACATATAAAGCCAGATAAGTTAGATGGATCAACTAGAGGTCCCTTTGCAGCAACCCATGAGGTTTTGGGATACTGCTCAGGCTTCCAATATGTTCCATCGGCATTGAGTTTCCTCTCAAAGGCAATACCCTCTTTCCTAGGGTTTCTGTCGAGGATCTGCTTTTTGAGCACATCACAAAGTGTCTGATGGCCTTTGAGGCTTTTGTACATGCCTGTCATGTACAATTCCTTCAGCCCTGCATTGTCAGTGATACTAGCAATGTCCTCAGATGAGGAATTAGTGATAGCAGAGGCAGATGAAGAATTTGTAATATTTGAAGCATTTGAACATTCAGGTGAAGAATTAGCAGATTCACGTTCAATGCACTTTAAGCATGGAGGAGCAAATTCTTCCTGAGAAGCGCTGATTTGTTGAGCTAGTAATGAATCACGCTCCTTCTGAAGATCTTCATAACACACTCTTAGCTTTTCAAGATCTTCCTTTCTTTGAATAGCTTCAAGAGAAAGCTTCTCATGATCTTGCTTTTCTTGAAGAAATTCATAAGAAAGTTTCTCATGATCAGACAAGAGAGAGTTATGATGACCTTGAAGGTTATCATACTTAGACTGAAGTCTCTGAAGATTTTCAGTCAGGGCTTTAGTGCGATCCATTTCTTCACCCAACATATCATCACTTTTATCTAGCATGTTTTGAACCTTTTCAAGAGCCCGTTGTTGTTTCACAGCAATTTTAGCAAGTTTAGAGTAGCTGGGCCTGAGATCCTCATCAGATTCATTTTCACTAGAGTCAGAGGAGTTGTATTTGAGTACCTTAGCTCCTTTTGCCATGAAGCAATAGGTGGGAGCGTAGCCATCATTATCTTCATTAGGCTTGTCGGTGGAGTCAGTTTCTTCGGTGTTGAAGATGGACTTGCTGACGAAAGCAGTAGCAACGGCCAGACTCGCCACACCAGACTCAGATTCTTCAGACTCCTCCTCAGATTCAGCTTCAGAGTCCATTTCCTTGCCAATGAATGCCCGAGCTTTCTTGGAGCTGCCCTTCTTGTGAGATGAAGACTTTGAGGGTTTTGATGACGAAGATTTTGAAGATTTCTTCTTCTTCTTCATATCATCAGAACTGTAATCCTTGTATTTCTTCTTCTTCATTTCCTTTTCCCACTGAGGACAATCTTGAATATAGTGACCAGGCTTCTTGCATTTGTGGCAAAGTCTTCTCTTGTAGTCACTGGATGAGGAATCATTTCCTCTTGAGGGTTTTCCAAAGCGACCACGTCTTGTGAACTTCTGGAATTTCTTCACAAGCAGAGCTAGATCCTGGCTCAGTTCTTCAGGATCTCCAAGGCTACTACCAGAATCCTCACATTCAGAGTTAGACACAACCTTAGCCTTCAGGGAACGTCGTTTGCCATAGTTTGAGCCATAGAGATCTCTCTTTTCAGCAAGCTGGAACTCGTGAGTGTTTAGCCTTTCGAGGATATCAGCAGGATCAAGCGACTTGTAGTCAGCACGTTCTTGTATCATCAGTCCCAGAGTATCAAATGAGGAATCAAGCGATCTCAGTAGTTTCTTCACAACTTCATGATCAGTGATGTCAGTGGCACCGAGGGCTTGAAGCTCATTTGAGATGTCAGTGAGGCGATCAAAGGTTTGTTGGACATTCTCATTGTCGAGTCTTTTGAAGCGGTTGAAGAGATTCCGAAGAACATCAACTCGAGAGTCACGCTGAGTTGAAACTCCTTCATTTACTTTGGACAGCCTATCCCAGATAAGCTTAGCAGTTTCCAAAGCACTCACTCTTCCATACTGTCCTTTGCTCAGATGGCCACAGATGACATTCTTCGCTTGAGAATCGAGTTGTTTGAATCTCTTCACATCGGTAGCGGTCAGTGTTTCAGTGATAGAGGGGACACCATTTTCCACAACATACCAGAGATCATTGTCAATTGCCACAAGATGCATTCGCATCTTGTTCTTCCAGTAGGGGTAGTCCATTCCATCAAAGGTAGGACACCCAGCCGAGACCTTGATCATACCTGCGGTCGACATAACTAAAACTCCAGGCGGTTAAACCAAAATCACACAGAACAAGGGAGTACCTTGCTCTGATACCAATTGAAAGTGCGTTATATCGACTAGAGGGGGGGGTGAATAGGCGATTTTTATGAATTCTTCACTGAGGAATTTGCTGGTGAGGAAATTCCTTAGCGAAGAACTACTTGCAGCGGAATATGTACTCAGGAGTAAACATAACAGGATACACACATAGTCAGCATGATGAAATGAAGACTAAAAACAGAGTACGGAAAGCGTAAACACAGGATAGCAAGATGAAAACAAACAGATTGAAGAAATTGAACTGAGGAATTTGTGAAAGTCTTCAGTCAAAGTCTTCAAGCACAGATATGAACAACATTCAGCACAGAATGAGGAAATGGAAGAGTTGAGGAAATAGAACCAGTCAGTTGGTGAAGACAAATGATTTGGTAGACCAGTTCCAACTGCTGTCTCAATTGTACATCTGGTTGGAGCGGCTGAGTATTTAAACTCGAGGACACACAGTCCCGGACACCCAGTCTCTGAGCCGCAACTCAGGACACCCAGTCCTCACCGTATTCTCCTTGAACTAAGACCACGCAGGCCTCGTCCAATCACTCGTGGTAAGTCTTCAGGTGACTTCCAAACCTTCACAGACTTGGTCACTCGGCGATCCACCATTCCTCTTGGATGCTCTAGACCTTGACGCCTAACCGTCTGGAAGAAGCACAGTCTTCAAAGGTAACAAGCGTCTGATCCATGCAGGATCAATTTCTTCAGTGATGCTCAATCACTTTGGGTTTGTGGGGGTTTGGTTTTGGGATTTTCCTCACTTGATGATTTTCGCTCAAAGTCCTCGGAGGATGGGTTGCTCTCAAATGACAAGTGTCAAGTTCTCTCGGAGCAGCCAACCAGCTAGTGGTTGTAGGGGGCGGCTATTTATAGCCTAGGGAGCAGCCCGACATGATAAGACATAAATGCCCTTCAATGATATGACCGTTAGGTGGATAAGATATTTTGGGACAGCCGGCGCGTAGCACAACAACGGTCGGAAATTTGATTCTCAAATTCCTCAGGGCTATCATGTTCCTCACTGTGTAGGCAATTCGCACTGGCGAATTCCTAACTCCTCAGTCAGAGCAAAGTCCTCAGTGAACAGAAGAACTGCGTCTCTGTCACTGATGAATTTGACTGAACTGTATGAGATTTCCAATGGCTTCACTCGAAGGGATTGGTAGGTGTAGGATTTTGAGTTGAGCATCACATGGAAATTTTTCCTTAGTATTTCCTCGACCCCCTTTAACAGTACGGTGTTTCCTATGACTCAAGAAAGAGAAAATGAAACTACGAAAATAAAAGTCTTCACGCTTCATATTCCTCGAATGAATACCAAGTCTTCAAGGTCACACCAATTTCTTCACTTTCAAAGTCTTCAGAAAGTCTTCAGAATATCAAAGTCTTCAGTTGAAGAACTTCATTTTTAGGGGTCGACTTTCTCTGTAAATATCAAACTCCTCATAGACCTATAGACCTATGTACACTCACAAACGCATCAGTTACTTAACCTATAAGTCTTCAATACACCAAAATCACTAAGGGGCACTAGATGCACTTACACAGCCCCCTTGCGCTTCACATCCTTGACCTTGGGCTTCTTCTCTTCTGGGTCGGCAGCCGGAAGCTTGAGGAGGGAGAGGCGCCCTTCCTCAGATCTGGCGCACTTGGTCGCCAGGTTGAACAGCTCCAGTGATGTGCACAGGTCTTCATGGATTGCTAGGTCCTCTTTCATCTTGATGTCACATACGCCGTCGGAGAAGGCTGAGATGATGGCCTCCTCGGTCACCCTGGGGATCTTGAGGCGGGCGTTGTTGAAGCGCTGGATGTACTTTCGCAGGGTCTCTCCTGGCTGTTGCTTGATGCGGCGCAGGTCACTCATGGCCGGGGGCCGGTCGCGAGTACCTTGTAAGTTGGTGATGAAGCGGGTGCGCATCTCGTCCCAGGAGGAGATCGTGCCAGGAGCCAGGTTCAGGAGCCACGTGCGGGCACCGTCCTTGAGTGCCATGGGAAACCAATTCGCCATGACCTTTTCGTCCTTGTTGGCGGCTTCGATGCCCAACTCGTAGAGCTGGAGGAACTCCGCTGGGTCGGCAGTTCCGTCATAGCGAGGAGGTAGGTCCAGCTTGAACTTGCCGGGCCATGCGATGCTACGCAGCTCGGCGGTGAAAGCGCGGCAGCCTGCGGTGGCCACCGGAGCTCTTTGCTGATGTGGGGCTTGCTCCTAGAGATTCCCTCGCACCGCTGCCTGGAGCAGCACGGGGTCTTGATGTGGCAGTGCAGGGATGCGATCACGGCGCTCCGGTGCTGGGAGCACGCGAGCACCTTCTTAGGGACGAGGGATCTCTTGGCAACTCCTTTCTTGTCGCGCAGGCGCCGGACACGGAGGGTCTCCTCTTGGGGCCGCGCGCCATGGGGCCAGGGCGCCTTCTTGGGGAGGAGGTGGTGGAGGCACCTCCTGCTCCTCGCCTACTGCGCAGGATGGAGGGCGAGGCAGCGAGAGCCCCTTGCGGCACTGACGAGCTCGGTTATGCGGGCGAGCCAATCCTCATAGAGGTCGTCGACACGTCAGTAGTGCAGGAGCTCATGCGCCAGGAGCAGCGCAGCGTGCGCGTCCGTGGGGGCGCGACGGGCGTGGGACGACGAACTGGCTGGAGTCAGCGACGGGGTGGCGGTGCGGCCATCTCGCCGCACCGAAGTATGTAGGGACGAGGCCTACTGCTCGTTCCCTGCCAGGCCGGTGGCGGCGTTGGTGGCAGGCAACGGGGAACGACGAAGGCGACTGCCGACGGGCGCCGTCTGGGCGACGCGTGTGGCGAGAGCAGCCCGACGCTCGGCGCGAGCTCGGCGAGCGTCAGCCATGGACACGGCGGAAGATCACACGCGACTAGCAGAAGAAAGATTCCGGCGCACCCCTACCTGGCGCGCCAAATGTCAGATTTCTGGTTCCGCCAGACCCTTGAGGTTCGAACTCTGGGGTGCACACGAAGACCTTTTCCCTACCAGCTCACGCCTTGTAGTCTCACAAGGATCTAGGCTAGAAAGAAGAACACACAAGGGACACGAGATTTATACTGGTTCAGGCCACCATTGTGGTGTAATACCCTACTCTAGTGTGTGGTGTGGTGGATTGCCTCAGGGGCTGATGATGAACAGTACAAAGGGAGAACAGCCTCGCGAGGGGCTGTTCTTGAGCTGGAGCGATGAATTGCTAGGGTGAGTTCAGTCGCTTCTCCCTCTCTCTCATCGATCTATCCTCTGGATGTCTTTAGATGCCTCCAGATGCCTCTACTCTGTGGTGGCTAGTCCTATTTATAGAGGGAGGCCTTGGGCCTCTTCCCAAATAATGAGCGGGAAGGGCGCCAACAATGGGCCATTTTGAAGGGGAACATCTAGTACACTTATCCTGACTAAAGTTGGTCTTCGGCTGCCAAAGGCTCTGACGATGACGCCGTCCTGGGTTCCACGATGACCTCCATCCTGCCGTTCTGCTGGTCTTGGTCTTGTTGCACCGAAATGGTAACCTTTGCCTGATGCCTTGGCCTGTGCTTTCCCCTTTGCACCGAAGGGGAAACAAGGACACTGCGCAGGCCGGCGCCCGCCTAGCGCCCGCCTGGTCTCGATCGTCATGGCTTGCATCAGGACTCCTCGGGAGGTACCCCGCCTGGATCTCTCCGCCTCCTCGCAAGCCAGCCTGGGGAGGCTGCTTCTGAGGAAGCTTCCTATCGTCCGCCCTACGAGGCTTGGCCCCCTCGCGAGGGTCTTGGGCTTGAGCTGATGAAGCTGGGCTGCATTGGGCCCCCACTTGAGCCACACCGCAGGCCGCAGGCAGGCAAGTTTGGGGACCCCCGTTCCAAGAACGCCAACATTGTACCCTTCCAAAGCGGATACCACGCCCTCCTAGGGCGGTACGCTTTCTCACGCTTCCAAGCTATACCCCATTAAGGGTATGTGAAGCTTAAAATGCCAGCGCCCAATGGAATAATCACAGTCAAGAGTGATCCGGATATATCACTCCGTGCCGAAAACAAAACCGCATGCCTTGCCTTAGAGGCACAATCCGAAACCTTTGCGGCCGAAGAACTAACCACCCTGTGAACCATGATGGACAAGGATGATACGGTCCTCGACAAGAGGGCCAAATCCACCTCTTTCAAACCAGCAGATGAAATAGTAAAATTTCAAATGCCCCCGATGGACCCTAACAAAACGGCATCCATCGGAGCATAGCTGGACCCGATGGTAGACACCGCCATACGCGCATTCCTACACGAAAAGATGGGATATGTTTGCGTGGCACCCCTCGAACATGCCCGGGATCCCACGCAGACTGGCCGAACACAGCCTCAACATAATCAAAGGGTTCAAACCAGTCAAGCAATCGCTGCGGTGATTTTCTGAACCCAAACGACAAGCTATGGGGGAGGAGCTAGCCAAACTACTTGAGGCTGGGTTAATCAGAGAAATCAAACACCCAGATTGGCTAGCCAACCTGGTCATGGTGCCGAAGAAGGACAAATCCGGGCACCTTTGTGTCGATTTCAAAGACCTCAATAAGGGTTTCCCTAAGGACCCTCTTCCGTTACCCCGCATTGACCAGGTCATTGATGCAACGGCGGAACACTACTCGATGTGTTTCCTTGACGCTTACTCCGGATACCACCAGATTAAAATGAAGGAATCCGACCAGGCTGCAACGATGTTTATCACCCCATATGACACTTTTTGTTTCAATACTATGCCTTTTGGGCTTAAAAACGCTGGTGCCACTTATCAACGCATGATTCAAACATGCATGGAAAAGCAAATTGGCAAGACAGTGGAGGCATATGTGCATGACTTAGTCATCAAGACTAAACACGTCGAATCATTGGTGGACGATCTTCGCCTCACATTCAATAACCTCCGAGAATATGACATACGGCTCAATCCGGAAAAATGCTTCTTCGGTGTTCTAGCCGGAAAGTTGCTAGGGTTCATCGTACCCCATAGAGGAATTGAAGCAAACCCAGCCAAAATCTAAGCCTTGTCGCAATTGGCTAGGCCAACTGAGGGAGTCTTGGACTAGGGGGTGTCCGGACAGCCGGACTATCATCGTCCGTCGGACTCCAAGACTACGAAGATACAAGATTGAAGACTCCGTCCCGTGTCCGGAGGGGACTTTTCCTTGGCGTGGAAGGCAAGCTTGGCAATACGGATATGTAGATCTCCTACCATTGTAACCGACTCTGTGTAACCCTAGCCTCCTCCGGTGTCTATATAAACCGGAGGGCTTTAGTCCGTAGGACACAACATACATCATAACAATCATACCATAGGCTAGCTTTAGGGTTTAGCCTCCTTGATCTCGTGGTAGATCCACTCTTGTACTACCCATATCATCAATATTAATCAAGCAGGACGTAGGGTTTTACCTCCATCAAGAGGGCCCGAACCTGGGTAAAACATTGTGTCCCTTGTCTCCTGTTACCATCCGCCTAGACGCACAGTTCGGGACCCCCTACCCGAGATCCGCCGGTTTTGACACCGACATTGGTGCTTTCATTGAGAGTTCCTCTGTGTCGTCACCAATAGGCTCGATGGCATCTTCAATCAACAACGCTGTCCAGGGTGAGACTTCTCTCCCCGGATAGATCTTCGTATTCGGCGGCTTCGCACTGCGGGCTAATTCGCTTGGCCATCTGGAGCAGATCGAAAGCTACGCCCCTGGCCATCAGGTCAGATTCGGAAGCCTAAACTTCACAGCCGACATCCGCGGGGACTTGATCTTCGATGGGCTCGAGCCAAAGCCAAGCGCGCCGCACTGTTGCGATGGGCATGATTTAGCTCTGCCGCCGAACAGTGCCTTGGTGTCCGCGCACGAATCCGCCTCGGCCCTTAGTCCGGAGCCGATCACCCAGATCGAGGACCGGTGGATGGACACCACCTCGGGGGCTTCAACTTCCACGGCGATGGAGCCAAACACTAACCTTGTCCCTCGCGAAACTCGTGATTCTGAGGTGCCGGACTCTGGACCTCCCGCGCCCCTGCCAATCGAACCGGATTGGGTGCCAGTTATGGAATTCACCACCGCGGACATCTTCCAATACTCGCCCTTTGGCAACATCCTAAATTCGCTAAAGCATCTCTCGCTATCGGGAGAGTCCTGGCCGGACTATGGCCAGGATGGTTGGGATACGGACGACGAAGAAATTCAGAGCCCACCCACCACCCACTTTGTAGCCACTGTCGACAATCTTACCGACATGCTAGACTACGACTCCGAAGACATCGATGCTATGGACGACGATGCCGGAGACGAACAGGAACCAGCGCCTACAGGGCACTGGAAGACCACCTCGTCATACGACATATACATGGTGGACACCCCAAAGGACGGGGACGGTGAAGAAGTAGCGGAGGCAGATTCCTTAAAGAAACAGCCCAAGCGCCGGTGTCAGCGGCGCCGCTCTAAATCCCGCCACAGCAAGAATGGAGATTCCGGCACAGGAGATAATAATACCCCAGAGAGTGTCGAAGATAATCCCCTCCAGCAAGACTCAGTGCAGGAGGACGCAGAAGCAAGCCCCCACGAGAGGGCGGCAGACTAAGAGGTCGAGGATTATAACTATATACCTCCCTCCGAAGACGAGGCAAGCCTCAACGACGACAAATTCATCGTGCCCAAGGATCCCGTCGAACAAGAGCATTTTAAACGCAGGCTTATCGCCACGGCAAATAGCCTAAAGAAAAAGCAGCAGCAGCTTCAAACTGATCAGGACCTGCTGGCCGATCGATGGACCGAGGTCCTCGCGGCCGAAGAGTTTAAACTCGAACGCCCCTCCAAAAGCTACCCCAGACGCAAGTTGCTCCCCCGATTAGAGGAGGAAGCATACTTACCCTCATCACCAGCGCACGATACGGCCGACCGACCACCCCGTGGTCGCGACAGAGAGGCATCCAGAACCTCCACAAAGACCGTACCCCGGCATCGCTCCAAAAGTACGAAGCCAAGAGGGAACGCGCCGGACTTGCGAGACGTATTGGAGGACAAAGCAAGGCAATCTAGATCCATCTACGGATCCCGAGGGCGCCCCACGACCCGCGACGAATACCGTCGCGCCGGATACAATAACCCCGGCCGGGCCGAACACAGCAGACAACGCTCTCTCGAGATGCGTCGTGATATTGCTCAATATAGAGGCGCCACACACCCGCTATGCTTCACTGACGAAGTAATGGATCATCAAATCCCTGAAGGGTTTAAACCCGTAAACATCGAATCCTACGACGGCACAACAGACCCCGCGGTTTGGATTGAAGATTATCTCCTTCACATCCATATGGCCTGCGGCGACGATCTCCATGCCATCAAGTACCTCCCACTCAAGCTTAAAGGACCAGCTCGGCATTGGCTTAACAGCTTGCCCGCAGAGTCAATTGGGTGTTGGGAAGACCTGGAAGCCGCATTCCTCGACAATTTCCAGGGCACGTATGTGCGGCCACCAGACGCCGATGACCTAAGCCACATAAATCAGCAGCCAGAGGAATCGGCCAGACAATTCTGGACACGGTTCTTGACAAAGAAAAACCAAATCGTCGACTATCCGGATGCAGAGGCCCTCGCAGCCTTCAAACATAACACCCGCGACGAGTGGCTAGCCCGGCACCTGGGACAAGAAAAGCCGAAATTCATGGCAGCACTCACATCATTAATGACCTGCTTTTGCGCGGGAGAGGACAGCTGGCTAGCTCGCAGCGACAACCTCAATAAAAATTCTGGCAGTCCGGATACTAAGGACCACAACGGCAGGTCACGTCGAAACAAAAACAAACGCCGCATTAACGGCGATGATAAGGAGGATACAGCAGTCAACGCCGGATTCGGAGGCTCTAAACCCTGTCAACGAAAGAAGCCATTCAAAAGAACCACTCCGGGTCTGTCCAACTTGGACCGAATACTCGACCGCTTATGCCAGATACATGGCACCCCCGAAATGCCAGCCAATCACACCAACAGAGATTGCCGGGTGTTCAAGCAGGCAGGCAAGTTAATTGCCGAAAACAATGACAAGGGGCTAAACAGCGACGACGAGGAGGAGACCCGACCGCCGAATAATAGAGGACAGAAGGGTTTCCCCCCACAAGTGCGGACGGTGAACATGATTTACGCAACCCATATACCCAAGAGGGAGGGGAAGCGCGCACTAAGGGACGTCTATGCGATGGAGCCAGTCGCCCCGAAGTTCAATCCATGGTCCTCTTGTCCGATCACTTTCGATCGAAGAGACCATCCGACCAGCATATGCCATGGCGGATTCGCCGCATTGGTTTTAGACCCAATCGTCGATGGATTTCACCTCACGAGAGTCCTGATGGACGGCGGTAGTAGCCTGAACCTGCTTTATCAGGATACAGTGCGCAAGATGTGCATAGACCCCTCATGGATTAAACCTACAAAGACAACCTTTAAAGGTGTCATACCAGGTGTGGAAGCCAATTGTACGGGCTCAGTCACACTGGAAGTGGTCTTCGGATCCCCGGATAATTTCCGGAGCGAAGAGTTAATCTTCGACATAGTCCCATTTCGCAGCGGCTATCACGCTCTGCTCGGACGAACCGCGTTTGCAAAGTTCAACGCGGTGCCGCATTATGCATACCTCAAGCTCAAGATGCCAGGCCCTCGTGGAGTCATCACGGTCAACGGAAATACGGAATGCTCCCTCCGAACGGAGGAACATACAGCGGCTCTCGCGGCAGAAGTACAGAGTAGCCTTTTAAGGCAATTTTCAAGTCCGACCGTTAAACGGCCGGATACAGCAAAACGCGCCCGAAGCAATACCAACCAAGACAACCTGGCACGATCAGAGCACGCGTAGCAATGCGGCCCTAACCCCCGCCCTCGCATGATTGCAAGAACAACCCTCCGCGTACATCATTACGCTTTGGAGATACCATGGGCGCAGGGGAAAGGGCACGATCACAATGGACCCAGAGTGCGGCTAGACCACACCAGGGGCTCGCAACTGCGCCACCCTTTTTTATTATTATTTTCCTTCTTTGTATACACAGGACTCCGTTAACCAGAGGCCCTGTCCGGCGGTGAACCTGCCGAACTCACGATGCAACAGCCAGGGAAGAAAGAAGGCTGCGACGAACACTCAGGAGGTCTCAATTACGAGCATTAAATTCGATTATATACACCAAGTCCGCAGCTCATCCCTGGAGGGGGACATGTTTAATTAGTCCAAATCCCTTGCTTATCGCACTATTTGTATCAGTCTGCACTCATAGCAGACTTCCTTTAATAAATAATGCAGCACTTTTTGACTGCAATTACATTACTTTAATTCATTACAGGACATCTTGCACCCGTATATTTTGGTACAGTCTAATACACCAGGGGCTTATGTTCCCCACATTATGGTGTGATAAGTCCGAACACTTTCATAAGTGTGGCACCCCGAACTTATAGCATTATATGAATCGGCTCCGAATCATGTCTTGGGTCAATAGTTGGGTTTGCCCGGCTCCCACGTTTTGGTGCCTTACGTTTCGTTCTGTCGGCTAAGGTGGCACTGGGAGAACCACTACGATTGCACCCCGGTTGAGCCGGGCGAGCGCCTCAGTGGAGAAAGCTAAAACTGACCGGCATGATAAGGCGAGAGACTGGTCGCTGTTCGAGAGGTCTTTTCGAGTCCTTAAAGACTCACGCCGCTTCGAGCGAAGTTCCGGACAAATGTCCGACGAAGGCGTGGATAGCGCCCCGGATTCGGTCTTCCGAATACCAGGGGCTTCGCCGAAATTTAAAATTATAGAATTCTATGGCTAAGTGAGAGTGTTCAAGCATTATAAGTCTGGTTGCCTTGTTCGTTGTGTTGAGCGCCTCCCTAGATGGACCCAAAAATGGGAACAAGAGTGCTCAAGTTTATCCCGAACACCCCAGCACTCGCGGCTCGGGGGCTGAAGCCAACGACTTGCCATCTCTCAGATTTTATAAACGGCCGCACAGAAGGTAATATTTTAAATTAAACAAGCGTTGCTTAATGCGCATATGAACAAAGTTTTCAGCGCACAGGATAATACATAGCGAGTTTACTCAAAAATTACATCTCTGGGGCATTCATCCACAATATCGCGGGCTCCCTTCAGGACAGTTTTATAATACATTTCGGGCGTACGATACTCCTTGCCCGGTGGCGGCGGGTCAGTGAGAAGCTTCTCCGCATCCAGCTTACCCCAGTGCACCTTTGTGCGGGCAAGGGCCTGACGAGCACCTTCAATACAGGCGGAGCGCTTGATGACCTCCACCCAGGGGCACACATCCACCAGCCGCCGCACGAGGCCGAAGTAGCTCCCAGGCATGGCCTGTCCAGGCCACAGTCGGACTATAAGGCCCTTCATGGCCTCCTCAGCTACCTTGTGGAGTTCGACCAGCTGCTTCAGCTGGTCGCTTGGGGGCACCGGATGGCCGGCCTCAGCGTACTGAGACCAGAAGACCTTCTCCGTCGAGCTCCCCTCCTCGCCACGATAGAATGCGGCGGCATCGGACACACTACGCGGCAGATCTGCAAATGCCCCTGGAGAGCTCCGAATGCGGGTAAGTATCAGGTAGTTTACATTAACATGCTTGCTTTGCATGAAAAATGCCTTACCCGCCGCTATCTTCTTTACATCTTCAACCTCCTGAAGGGCCTTACGGGCCTCGGCCTTGGTGGACTTGGCACTTTCGAGAGCCAAGGCAAGCTCGGACTCTCGAGTCTTGGAGTCACGCTCCAAGCTCTCATGCTTCTCCATGAGAGCCCGGAGCTCTTGCCGTACTTCCGCCACCTGTGCCTCCTGCTTTTCTCGCTCTGCCCGTTCCACGGCCACACTGCGTTCGGCCGCGGACACAGCCTCCTTCAGGGCTGCCACCTCGTTCGTGGCCCCTGCAATACCCATATTATCCTTGTTAATTTTATTGCAACCAAAATCCTTTTCTGTAAGGTAACTATTCAAAGTGGTGTTACTCACCTTCTTTGTCCTCGAGCTGCTTCTTGGCATGGCCGAGCTCTTGCTCGGACCGCTCGAGATCCTGCTTCAGTGCGGCAGAGGTCAGCAGCGCAGCCTGCAAACCCATATTGACATATTTTAAGCAACCCTGCGTATATCTTCTTAGATCCTCAGTCCGGCTTTTCTTTCCGAACACCGAACTGAGCATCAGGGGCTACTGTCTATGCGGTATTACATTACATAATTATAACTTCTTACCTCAAAGCCTGTTAGAAGGCTGCTGCAGGCTTCGGTCAGCCCGCTCTTGGCAAGCTGAACCTTCTGATTCACCGCACTCATGATAGTGCGGTGTTCTTCCTCGATGGAAGCGCCTTTAAGCGCCTCCAACAAGTTGTCCGGCGTCTCCGGTTGGACGGAGGCCGCCAGTGTCACAGTCTTGCCCTTCTTTCAAAGGGGCCGCCTGCCGGACTCTGGAACCGCTGCAGGTTCCGATGTAGAGTCCGGCGCAAAGTCCGGGAGGCCGCCTGGCGGCGCCTCCGGAGCCTCCTCCTGATGGGTCCCTCTCTGGGATCCCACCTCGGCGTCCTCATCGGCGCGGGGGGTAGACGCAGTCGGAAGTGAATCCACATCCGACGGGGCCAACGACCCGCTCGATGAAGCGGGGAGATCATCATCAGCCGGACTGCGGACACTATGCGGCATTAGTAGGACACTAGGTGACGCGAAAGAAATCGCATATCAGGGACCCGGATACTTACGATCTCGCCGGAGGCCTAGCCCTTGAAGGCCACTCCTCCTCGCCAATGATGGTGTTGACAGAACTGTCCGGGGGAATAGTTCTCCCCCTCTTGGACCCTTCGGCCTCCCCTATTGGGGAAGCCTTCCTCTTCCTCTCTCCCTCCTCCGGGAGAGAGTCTTCTTCCTCCTCCTCGTCTTCGGGGGAGGAGTCCCCCTCGTCGTCAGACGCTTGATTGCAGAACTCTTTCGAGTCCCCGTGGCCACCTTCTTGGCCTTCTTCTCCAGCACCACGTGCGGTGCCGGAACCAGCAGCCCTGCTAGATGGGCGTTCACTGGGTCTTCTGGCATGGGAGCCGGACAGATGAGCTGCTCGGCCTTCTACATCCATTCCTGCCAAAGGAAAAGAGAGATTGAAACCCTCTTAGGATCAATCTGTTTACCACAACTGTCCCGTAAAGGGGTTGAATCACTTACCTCGTCAGCTGGATGCTGCGAGCGAAATCCGCGATCTTCCGTCGCGGATGCGGGGGCTTCGGCGCCCTTAAATAGCACCCTCCAGGCGCCTTCATACGTCGTGTCGAAGAGCCCGCTTAGCGCCTGGTGCTGTTCCGGATTGAACTCTCACAGATTGAATGCCCATTCTTGGCATGGGAGAATCCGGCGGATGAGCATGACTTGGACCATGTCGACGAGCCTGAGCTTATTGTTCACCAGCTTCTGGATACAGGCTCGGAGTCATGTCAGCTCCTTCGGATTGCCCCACAACAAGCCCTTCTCTTTCCAGGAGGTGAGCTGCGTGGGGATGCCAGATCTGAACTCGGGGGCCGCCGCCCACGTGGGTTCGCGCGGCTCGGTGATGTAGAACCACCCCGATTGCCACCCCTTAACGGAGTCCACGAAAGCCCCTTCGAGCCAAAGGACGTTGGGCAACTTGCCCAACATGGCGCCTCCACATTCTGCTTGCGTGCCCTTCACAACCTTCGGCTTGACGTTGAAGGTCTTGAGCCACAGGCCGAAGTGGGGCTGGATGTAGAGGAAGGCCTCGCACACGACGATAAACGCCGAGATGTTGAGGATGAAGTTCGGTGCCAGATCGTGGAAATCCAGGCCGTAATAGAACATGAGCCCCCGGACGAAAGGGTGCAGTGGAAAGACCAGTCCGCGGAGGAAGTGGGGAAGGAAGACGACCCTCTCATGGGGTCCAGGGGTAGGGATGAGCTGCCCCTCATCGGGCAGCCGGTGCGCAATATCGCTGGAAAGGTATCCGGCGTTGCGCAGCTTGGTGATGTGCTCCTCCTTGACGGTGGAAGCCAACCACTTGCCTCCCCCTCCGGACATGGTCGGGGAAGGTTAAGACAAGATGCACGAGCTTGTGCGTTGGAGCTTGAGTACGCGGAGGTGGATGAGCAAAGGAGGAAGAAGGCGTGGGTGAAAAGGTGAATACTTATCCCTTATATATGCAGGGCGAAGATTATGCGCCGCCCACCAGCCTGGTAAAACTCGCTTATCTCCCAAGCGCCACCATCAATGGCACGGTTGGGTTACCCACGTCCGTATTGATGAGAATCCCGGAATAAGGGGAGCACGATCTCTGCTTCGACAAGACGTGCCAAGGAAACCGCTTTTCTAAATGTGCTGAGGTGGTATAATAAAAAACGATTCAAGTAAAGGCCTGGTAGCGGTGTGATGTCATGCCGCCAAATACATCAGCAGATTGGATTTATGTGCATTATTCTCTCTACGGTGGAATGTGGAATTTATTTTGCAGAGCCAGACACTATCCTGGTGTTCATGATCTTCTCTGGATTATTCAAGGGAGGAACCCGCCTTGCAATGCCGAACATTATGCGCGCCGGACTTATCGTCATTGAAGCCTGGTTCAGGGGCTACTGAGGGAGTCCTGGACTAGGGGGTGTCCGGACAGCCGGACTATCATCGTCCGCTGGACTCCAAGACTACGAAGATACAAGATTGATGACTCCGTCCCATGTCCGGAGGGGACTTTTCCTTGGCGTGGAAGGCAAGCTTGGCAATACGGATATGTAGATCTCCTACCATTGTAACCGACTCTGTGTAACCCTAGCCTCCTCCGGTGTCTATATAAACCGGAGGGCTTTAGTCCGTAGGACACAACATACATCATAACAATCATACCATAGGCTAGCTTTAGGGTTTAGCCTCCTTGATCTCGTGGTTGATCCACTCTTGGACTACCCATATCATCAATATTAATCAAGCAGGACGTAGGGTTTTACCTCCATCAAGAGGGCCCGAACCTGGGTAAAACATCGTGTCCCTTGTCTCCTGTTACCATCCGCCTAGACGCACAGTTCGGGACCCCCTACCCGAGATCCACCGGTTTTGACACCGACACCAACCGACCTAAAACAGGTCCAGTAGCTAGCAGGGTGTGTGGCGGCATTGAGCCGCTTCATCTCTAGGTTAGGGGAAAAAGCACTCCCACTTTACAGACTGCTCAGATGCATGGAAAACTTTGAATGGACGGAAGAGGCCATAGCCGGATTGGAAGAAATCAAAACTTTATTGGCAGGCAACCCCATCCTAGCTGCTCCAAGTGTTGGTGAGCCCATGTTGTTGTACATCTCAGCAACTCACCAGGTAGTGAGAGCTATACTCGTTGTTGAACGAGAGGATGAGGGACGTAAATTCCTCGTTCAGAAACTAGTCTATTACGTATCGGCGGTCCTTACACCATGCAAATCCTGATACCACCATTATCAAAAGATAGCCTATGCGGTCTTTATGGCATCCCGAAAACTTCGACACTACTTTCAAGAGTGCTCGATCACAGTGGCATTCGAAGTACCACCTAATGATATTATAAACAATAAGGACGCCACCGGCCGCATAGCTAAGTACCACTCTGGTGATGATGCCCTCGAGTGCTGCGGCGAGCTTGGGGAGCAGCTTGACGGGGCTCCCCTCCGGAGTCGCCAGCGTTTTCTTGTACCATTCCCCATAAAGGGTCTGCAGTGCCGTACGGGACCCCATCTCAAGGGAGATGAAGGCGTCGCGCCCCATGGCGACTGCCTTCTTAGCTGAGGTGAGAGACTTCTCCCTGGCCTCTTGCCGGGTTTTCTCCTCGGAGACAATTTTGGTGTGGGATGCCCGGGCCACCTCCATTTCTTACTTTAGCTTCTCCAGGCGGCTCCGCTCCTCGGCCTACACCTGGGCGGCCTGCTCCAGCTTGGCATCGCGGTCGGCAAGTGCAGCCTCTCGGGTCTTGAGATTCTCCTCCTGCTCCGCAAGCCGACGGGTGCGAGCGCTCTGATCATCACGGAAGGCCTTCAGCTCGGCCTCCGCCGCGTGGCAGCGCTACTTGGCAGATGCTGCGTTGGTTAGCGCTACATCGCGAGCCGTTGTGGCCTCACCGGCCTCCTTCTTGCCCTCCGCAACGATGACCTTGGCCTGGCCCCAGGCTGCCCTGATGGATGAGTCGGTCTGGAGCCACCCTAAGACCAACCCCAGACACCCCATCGCCACGCACCGGTTGGCGCCCTGTAGATCAGCCCGGAGCGGGTCCAGTGCGGAAGAAGCCTCCTCCAAAGCATCATGCATGGCAAAGGAGCCATGGTCCACTGGCATGAGGACCTGCGAAGGAGGTAGCACTGGCGGCGCTACAACGGCGAAGGTGGCAGGGGGCTCCGGAGCCCCCAAACCCCCCATTGGTGCGCCTCCGAAGCTAGCTTGGCTGCGAAGACAACCCCCTCCTGAGGCTCGGCCACCAATCTTTGAAGGGCCTGGTCCGTCGCGGGTGAAAGCAAGGCGGCCTCTTCCGCCTGCTCCGGGGTCGCCACGACCGCGGCTGGTCGCGCGGCCTTGGGGGCCCTGGCCTCCTCCTTCATCCTCTTCACGACCGGCATCAGCCTGCCCACCAGGAGGAGGGTGTCATGAGTATGGCATCAAGGAAGGCAAGCAAAAACAAGTTAAAATACTTACTTGTCAGCAGCGACGTACGCCCTCCTCTTGGCCAAGAGCATGGCGCCCCCGAGCTTCTTGGGCACGGGCTTTGACGCATCCTCAAGGTCGGGCGGGCGCATGACGGCTGGCTTTGGAAAGACGGTGACGGGCGACGAGCTGGGGGCGTTGCCCCGGGGAAGCGACACTGCCTCTCCCTTCTTCGGGGTCCCTCACTTCAGCCACCGCAGAGGGGTGCCCCTGGACCTGGAAACAACCCCAGGGGAGCACCGGGACCCCTCGTCCAAGCGCTCGCGGCGTCTTCCTCGTCGGGGAGATCACGGAGGAGATCGCTCTGCAATGGAGGAGAAGCCTCCCCCACCCCCTCCAAGGTCACCCCCTCCTCCTCACAGCACTCGCGGGAGGACACCGGCACCAGGGAGATGGGAAGCTTGGGCACCGTGGGCGGCACAAGCCCCCGCTCTTTGGAGACACGCATGGTGACAGCAACCTCCGCCCCGTCATCGTGGCGGTACAGCGGGAGGTAGGCCTCTGGGAGGCCGCCCGGGTCCTTCTCGATCAAGGTGGGAACGGCCTTGCTCAGCTCCTCATATGACAGACTTTCTGGGCACAGCCGGAGGGCCCTGACTAGTCCAGGAGCGGAGCCAGGCACTGCATCCGGAACTCTCGGACGAGCATGGCCCCCGTCAGCTTATCCAGCTCCAAATCCGCCATCATCTTCTCCAGGGGGCCAGTGAGCTTGTCGTGAGCCCACCGGTCCTGCTTCACCAGCATCGTGGTCGGCAGCTCCAGCCGAGCATCGATGCGCTTGGCGTGCATGAAGATCCACTTGCACCGGAAGTCATCCACCTTCTTCCCGACCCTTAAGAGCGCGTTGCTGCCATGGGATGCAACGAGGCAGACACACCCAGTGCACTGGGTTGAGCTACGCATCGGGAGGTAGAAGAAGTGGCAGAGCAGTGCAGCGGAGGGCGCCACCCCATGAACGTCTCGCGGTAGAAGGAAAAGATCGACCAGAGAAGGATGGAGTTGGGTTGGAGATGAAGGGCGCGGATCTGGTAATGGTTGAGGACGGCGAAGAAGAAGTCGGAGAAAGGGGGGACAAACCCCATGAAAATGTTGCGAAGGAAGAAGGGGTAGAAGGTCCTCCCCAAGGTCTCCTGCTTGGTGGAACCAACCCGGAGCTCTGTCTCCCTCCCCTCATTGCTATTGCTCGCCGTCAGTGGGTGCACGGCGGCGAGGTGCTTCACCTCGGTGATGGTGGATGCACTAAGGGCCGGCTCGGGCGAGGAGGCTGAGCACACGGAAGGAGCCGCAGACTTCACCTTCTCGGTTCCCATCGATGGACAGCTCGAGGGGAAAGGGTTTGGTGGATCAATAGGCACACTCGACAGGAAGGAAAGGGGATCTGGAGCAAGGCAAAGGTAAGGCAATGAAGGCTCGGCGGCAGGAACAGGTACTTTTATCAGCCTGGGGCGATTGTCGAAGCTTCATGGGGAAGTGGAGATGCCCACGTCCCATCAAGTTCCACGTGTTGTCCGCAGGCGGTTGGGGCCCACGACACTTCGCCCTTGCCTTTTGGCTTCGCCTCGAAGCCAAGTTCCAGCACGCCTTGGCTCGAGGGCTACTGTTGGCGTCCTGGGAACCGGGGTACTCAGACTTGCCTGCCTATGACCCACGACGTGGCTCCATCGGTGGACTGGTATGGCCCATCTTCACCACCTTCAAGCCAAGAACCTCGCGAGGGGCCAAGCCTCATGAGGCGAACGGCGCCAAGACATCTAAAGGGAGCAGCCTCCGTAGGGTGGCTCCTGAGCAGTGGAGATATCTATGCAAGCACCCATCTCACGAGGTCCAGATGACGCAAGCCATGACGACAAAGCCAGGCGGGCGCCAGTGGACGCATAGTGGCAGGTTTCCTCTTTGGTTCTAAGGAAGCAAGCGCAGGCGCAGAGTCCCGAGGAATCAGCTAAAGGTTTCCATTTCCATGCTACAAAACCAAGACCACCAGGTCGGCAGGGCGGAGGTCATCACCGAGCCCACCATGGCGTCATGAGCAGAAGCTTCGTAGGCGAGGACCACCTTTTGTCAGGATAGGATGTACTTCTTGTCCCCGTTCAAATTGGCCCTTCTGGAATCCCTTCCCATCTATATTTTTGGGGAAGAGGACCGAGGCCTCTCTCTATATATATAGGTTAGCCACCACCACATAGGGGAGAGAGATCCAGAACCTGACCACACACACCCAAGCCTCGGGATCTTTTTCATCCATTGTACTAGTTCATTCTCAACTCATGAGACCAATCCACCACTTAGCAGGAGTAGGGTCTTACACCGCAAGGTGGCCCGAACCTGGGTAAACTGTTGTCTCCCTTTTCCTCTTCTTGTTCATCGAGCAAGATCATGAGAGTGGAGAGTCTATATGCTGGGGAAAGTGAATTCTTCACACATGCCCCTGTGTTCGAACCTCTGTTGGGTCTGCGGAGCCCCGAATCCGATAGCACCCTTGTCTGTTGCCCACGTTCACCTCACGGTGTCGGCCTCTGCTTGCGTCCCTCAGCGTGCTCTGCTCGTGTACCTCCACGCGCTCGGCTTGTGGACGGCTTTTCCGTGCGTGTTCAAACTGTGATATATATATATATATATATATATATATATATATATATATATATATATATATCTGGGCTATTCTGTTACGCATAACAGAATATTTTATTCTGTTACCCTTTCTGTACTGACGTAGTTCATAGGTTGGACTGACGTGTTTTTCAACAAGAACTGATGTTCCTGCGTGCACGACGGACAAAAACAGGGGATGCAACGTGGAGCCTCCGGCCGTTCTCCGGCGCGATGCTGCGGGCCATTCGTTGCTAGAGGAGACACGTAAAGGGGTTCCGCACGTGCGCGCGCTCATCTGGATGTGTTTTGCGATTTGTAGTCACCGGAGGTGACGACGCGGGCATTTTGGCGGCGGACGTGTTTTTTGGCGTCAGTGTTTACTGTGGTGTTCGCGGGCCTCAAATTACGTCGTGTTTGTCGTTTTTGATGTGAGAATTATGGGTATGTTATGGTTTTTTGATATTATTTTCATCTGTAATTCACGATTACAAGTTTTGGTGTTCTTGGTCGTTTTCGACGCCCGCCATGGAATTCTGTTCTTCTTTTTCTGTTCTTTTTTACATTCGAATTGGTGTTGCAGGAAGAGATATAAGGATCGTATGAAAAGATTTGCGTTGTTAATTTTACTTTTTTGAGTTGTTTCTACTTCTGATTCCCATGTTATTTTGTCGTTCGCGGAGGGCGTGTATGGCGGCTGACTGTAAGCTGCGATTTCTTGTAATCTGATCAAAGTGCGTAATTAATTTGCGTGTTTTTTAGAATTGTTTTTGAATTGCTGTCGTATGTGTAGTTTGACTGCTGCGTGTTAAAGTTTTATTACTGTGTGTTGACTTTGGAGCGGCACTGACGGCTCTGCACTTTGATTATAAAGCCCGAACCCTTTGTCAGTTTCATTCTATGAGCTGCAACCAAAGAAAAGGGGGGATGGATCCTGAGCTGGGAGAGGTTACAGAGGAGGAGGGGGGCGCCATAGATGTGAGGGCTGCAGTAGCTGAGCAGAGGAGGAGGAGGCGCAGGCGCAGGCAGATGGCGTGACGTGCTGTCGAGGAGGAACTGGAGGCAGAGTTCAACAGACGACTTGCGTGTGAGGTGATGGATTCTTGCAACTCCAATGAATTGGAGCTTCTTTTCCCAGAGGGCAGGGGAAGGAACCATATCCAGATCATTAGTTGGGCTAGGGCGAGAGCAGCCACGGCTCCACATCCATCCACGAGGGCAAAATGGCGTCGTTTCTTTGATCGTTATGACTGAAGTAGTGAACATTAAGTTTTTAAGATTTTTGTTGTGGAGGAGCAGATGTTCGAATGTCTAAATGAATTCAACTTGTTTTTGTTTTCTGAATGTGTTGTTTTGTCTGCATATGTTTGACATGTGCACCTTTGAACTGCTTGTTTTTCTGAAGTTGAACTGATTTACGGTCAAATGTTGCATGGCTTGTGTAATAACTATTTCCTACTAGCTGGCTACCCATCTTCCTATTTATTATTTTTATAATCTATGAGTGTCCCTGACTATAAACGCTATCCATCTATGCATGGTGTGTGGCCAAGTCTTTCCCCTCCCTTTTCTTCGTTCTTCCAGAATCAGATCTAGGTTCCTCTCTCTTCTCTTCCTCGTTTTTTTTCTCTGTTCATGTGTGTTCCATGGAGGATTGTTCATGAGGATGCCTGGCAAAGATGGGGCGCATAGCTGACGGCTGTGTGTACGAGACTGGTTTGGAGCTCACTCAGACTCAGCGGCGTGGGCAACTTTCTTGTTTGCTGTACAGCAACCATGGGTTTCGTACACCCTATGTTTGTCGCCTCACGGATGGTGACTTGAAGGAATCATGGGTATGTGTTTCTATTCATTTTGGTTCCTACGTTCTTGATGGTTTCTGTTCGAATCCCATGGACTGGATCTGCAGTTTTGTCTAATGAATAGCTTGTCTATATTTTTTAATTTGGTTTTGTGAGATTTTAACAGTAGGGATTTCTGTGTGTATTTGTTCATTACTTAACAGTATTTTAACCATTTTTTTGTATAATCCCTGATCTGTTTATGAATAGATGTTTTTACTGTAGGTGTATTGATTTGTATATTTCTTCAGTTTAGTCAGTTCACATGTCTAGTTAGTTTTGTGTTATTGTTTTGGTTCAGATTTTTTCCATTTTAGTTTGTTATGCAAATCGTTCCTATATCTGTGTAAAAATTCAGTTATGTCAGGTGTTGATTTTGTTTTGTCCTCCCATGCCCATTTGCAGAAAATGTCATCTAGGATCCGGATTGTTGCTCCTAGGTCCGGTGTTCTGAAGATGGAGACTTCAGACAAGAATGGGTATCAGTTGATGGATGTTGCCTACCACATCGACTTTCATGGTTGCATCAACCTAACTACTGGGTGGAAGGAGTTTGTTGCTGAGTCTGGATTTGAGGATGGTGATGTGGTTATGGTTATGTTCTCGAGAGAAGACGACTCTCTGACATTCAGAATCTATGTGTTGTAGGTTTAAATGTGGCAAATGACGCCGGTTTGTGAGATTTGTGTGTGATTGATTATGTTGCAGTATTTTTTTCTTTTTAAAACATTTGCATGTGAGATGGTTGAATTGTATGGTGTTATCATGATGGTATGGAACTAGTTATGTAATGTTATTCCTATTGTTCTGCTCAAGTATAACTGTTTTTTTTACATTGTTCATATTAGTTATGGAACAATTTATATAGTTGAACTGATGGTCATCCTTTGTTTTGACTGATATATTTTTCATGTTCATAACTCGCAGACGGTGCTATACGCTGATGAGTTTTTTAGAACTGCTTTTTTGTTATTTGAGTTTTGCTGAACTTACATCCTTTTCATGATAGTACTGATCTATTTTAGTTTGTCAATTACCGATCAAATTTGTTTGTTGTATAATATTTTTTTCCTTACTTTTTTACATGAATTTTGGAGAACGTTTTTTCCTTTTTTAATAGATGAACAATGATAGTTTTAGTATTTCATAAAAAAAATTTAATCTTCGCTGCACAGTACTTATTTTTATTTTGTACTTGAACCCTATGAATTGTAGTAGTTGATTTTTTTGTAAATTCGTTCCTGAAATTTTGATTTACAGTCTCATATATAATATTTTCTTAGTTCTTACCATTAAGATGTGTTTGAACTTTTTACAATATTTTTGTTTATTAACTGGGTTTTTAAAAAAAATTATCTTCATTTTTTTATTTTTTGTCATGCGTGATCTACTGGATTTTTCTTATGGGGCGAAGTACTTTGTTGGGCCATCGGCCTGGGTCGTTGTATTCGGCTCGAATAGTTTCTCTCGCGCGGCTGTGGAGCACGGCGTGCGTGTGCGCTCTGGGTTTAGTCCCACCTCGCTAGTCGAGTGGGCTCCAGTCCTGTTTATAAGCGCAGCCGACGCTCACCAGTCGAACTCCTATGAACACTTAGCAGAGCGGTTATACACAGCGCTCGCTATCTCTCTGTCGACCTGTGGGCCCTGAATGGCAGGCCCATGCGTGTGTGGGCCTGGTCCTGTCCTTGGGCAGTCAATTTTTTTATATTTTTATTTGTTTTTATCTAGTACTTGACTACACCAGTAACTTGGACTGGTACTTTTTTGTCATTGGGCGGTCAATTTTTTTATATTTGGTTGTTTTGGGGATCTAGCACTAGACTATACTAGTATCTTTGACTCGTACTTTTTTGTCCTTGGGCTGTCAATTTTTTTCTTTTTCTTTTTCTTTTTTGTTTGTTTTTATATAGTACTGAGGGTCGTGACTTGCCCGCGTACCGCACCGTACCGAGGGGCATAGTTGTACC
>NC_057797.1:399362773-399363700 GCF_018294505.1 Triticum aestivum | reverse complement strand
TTATCTATCTTTAGGGGTGTGGGTGCGTGGGGGGGAAACATGACTTGCCCCCGCACCGCACCGTACCGAGGGGCATAGTTGTACTAACACATCTTCCTTGTATGGACTTTGCCCCATTTGTCTATCTTAGGGGTGTGGGTTCGTGGGTGGGGGGGGAAACAGAATAACTGCACTGCGCTTGTCAAACGAGCGCACTGCCGCGTTAGCGCAAGGCCGAGCCGGGGGGGTGGGGGAGGTGTGGTCGGGGCCCCCTGTAACGCCCCGGATTCGATGCGCCAGGTGTCTGCCAGTTGTTCGTCGTTGTTGCCATGTCATTTTCTTGCGTGTTGCATTTTATCATGTCATCATGTGCATTCATTTTGCATACGTGTTCGTTTCATGCATCCGAGCCTTTTCCCCGTTGTCCGTTTTGCAATCTGGCACTCCTATGTCCTCCGGCGTCCCCCTTTTCCCTCTTCTCTTGTGCGGGTGTTAAACGTTCTCGGAATGGCCCGAGGTTTGCCAAGCGGCCTTGGTATAGCACCGGTAGACCGCCTGTCAAGTTTCGTGCCATTTGGAGGTCGTTTGATACCCCAACGGTTAACCGGGTAACCGTAAGAGCCTCTTTTGTGTGCAGCCCAACACCCCTTCCAAAGTGGCCCAAAACCCACCTAACTCCCCTTCATGCTCTCGGTCGTTCGATCACGATCGCGTGGCCGAAAACCGCTCCTCATTTGGACTCTCCTAGCTCACTCTACCTATAAATATGCCCTCCCCTTCCATTTTTCGCGGATGAAACCCTAGCAACTCCCCCTCCACGCAGCCGGACATGTCCGCCGACGGCCGGACACGTCCAGCCGCCGTCCCGCACCCAATCCGAAGCTGCCGCGTGGCCTCCCGCCGCCGTCCGCCGCCACGGCCCGCCGGGCCCAGGCGCGGCCCGCCCAG
>NC_057797.1:399355944-399362345 GCF_018294505.1 Triticum aestivum | reverse complement strand
CCCGCTGCCACCAGCCGCCCTCTGGCCAGATCCGCCCGGGGCCGCCTCCCCCGCGCCTCCTGAGCTCCCTCGACCTCGCCGGTGACTTCCCAGCAACAACTCCGGCGAGATCCGGTCCTGTCTCGATCCGCGTGCCCGAAACCCTAGATCCAGTTTCGGAGGTGATATTTTCGTCCAAGTCCCAGATTTTCAGCATTATCATGCCATGTTCATCGCATCGTATCTCTGTATCCGTAGCTCCATTTCGTGCGTGTAATATGTCAAATTGTTCGTCTCGACGAGTACTTCATTTCATTCCATTGCATCATTTTCATTTGAGCTCATCTTGATGCCCGAAATGCTGTTGGAAGAGTGCATGTTGATGTTAACCTGCTGAAACTGTTATAACTTCCTCATTTATGATTTTTGCCATGATTGATGTGTGCATCCTATGAGGTTGATATCTACATGTATGTTGATCTATGCCATGCCATCTTTCCAGTGGTGCCATCCATGTTTTTTTGTGAGTGGTGTGCTGAGTGCATCGAGCTTGCTAAGTAGGGTACTTGTTGTTGCTGTTTTCCTGACAGATTCTGTTATATTTTGTTGCTATGTTAACATGCTTCTACTAATCATTCTATGCATAATCTGGAGATGCTCTATAAACATGTTTTGATCTACATGTTATGCCCTATGCATCCATGCCCCTGGTTGCATTTATAGCTTGCTGTAGATTGTTATAATCTTGCTCCAAAGTTGCTTGATAATGTTGCTGTCAGCCTGCTAACATTAAGTTCACTTGTTCCCATGTGTTTTGCTAGTGTTCCATGCACCCTATGACCTTGCTCTTGCCATGCTTAGCTTCATAAACATGTCTTCTTACTGTTGGTTGCCTTGCGATGCCATGTATTGCTCTGTGGTGAGTGGTTCAAGCTCACCAACATGCCTACTTATTGTTATTTCTGCCATGTATGAATCTGTAATATAACTTGCCATGTTTACATGGGTGCCATCATATTTTCTGTGCCTTTTTGGCTCATGGTCAGTAAGGGACTTCTGATCTATGCTATTAGTAGATTCATGCCATACCTTTGTTTGCCATGATATGTTTCTGTAACATGTTGTTTTCTTGCTCTAAACATTGCAACCTGATGATATTTCTGCTAAAGTCTGAAACTGTTATTATTTGCAATCTTACCATGTGTTTTGGAGCATGTTCTAGTTGTTTCTGGAGATAGCTCAGTGTTCATGTTTTGTTGTGCTTTACCTGTACTTCATGCCCATGCCTTTTGTTTTCATATTGTGGTACTTTAGCATGTTGTTTTGATGCTTGTAAGATGCCTAGTTGCTGTTTTGGGCAGATTGTTGTTATGACTTGTATAGTGTGCATGTGTTGCACCGTTACTCCGTTTTGAGTGTGCTCTGTATGAAACTTGCTTGATTTTGCATGTAGTTTCATATTATCATGTTGCATCCTTGTTTTGAGGTGTTTGCTTGATGTTTGTATGCATTTTGCATCAATGCCATGTTTATCTTGATTTGCTCATATCTTCTAGGCCGTAGCTCCGAATCTAATGAACTTTATATGTAGCTTGACTAGAATTTCGTGTAGATCATCTTGGTGCATTTTAACTTGCTGTTTAACAACTTGAACATAATGTTTATTCAGATCTGGACCAATTTCGAAATTTGCATATGAGGACTTACCGGAATTGTTATATGTTGTTTCCGGCCTCATTTAAACTTGCCTTGATGTGTTGTTCTTGTTTGCATCATCTCTTGCCATGAGTAGCTTCATGTAGCTTTGTCATGCATCATGCTTGTTGTGAATCATGCCTTGTTCATGTGTGGTGTGTTTACCTATGTTGTGTGCTTCTTCTTGTTAGTTCCTATTTCGTTGCGATCGTGAGGATTCGTTCGTCTACGGTTGGTTCGGCTTCATCCGTTCGTCTTCTTCATGAACTCGTTTTCTTCCTAGCGGGATTTCAGGCAAGATGACCGCTACCCTGGATCTCACTACTATCATTGCTATGCTAGTTGCTTCATTCTATCGCTATGTTGCGTTACCTATCATTTGCTCTTCAAGCCTCCCAAATTGCCATGAACCTCTAACCCTTGACACCATTCCTAGCAAACCGTTGTTTGGCTATGTTACCGCTTTGCTCAGCCCCTCTTATAGCGTTGCTAGTTGCAGGTGAAGTCGAAGATTGCTCCATGGTGGACAGGGTTATGTTGGGATATCACAATATCTCTTATATTATTAATGCATCTATATATTTGGTAAAGGATGGAAGGCTCGGCCTTATGCCTGGTGTTTTGTTCCACTCTTGCCGCCCTAGTTTCCGTCATACCGGTGTTAGGTTCTCGTATTTTGCGTTCCTAACGCGGTCGGGTGATTTATGGGACCCCCCTGACAATTTGCTTTGAATAAAACTTGTCCAGCAAGGCCCAACCTTGGTTTTACCATTTGCCTCACCACCACCTATACCCTTCCCTTGGGTCGGCCAACCCAAGGGTCATCTTTATTTTAGCCCCCCCAGGCCAGTGCTTGTCTAAGTGTTGGTCCGAACCGAGCCGCCTGCGGGGCCCCTCGGGGCAACTCGAGGTCTGGTTTTACTCGTAGGCTGACCTATCCGGTGTTGCCCTGAGAACGAGATATGTGCAGCTCCTATCGGGATTGTCGGCGCATCGGGCGGCTTTGCTGGTCTTGTTTTACCATTGTCGAAATGTCTTGTAAACCGGGATTCCGAGACTGATCGGGTCTTCCTGGGAGAAGGTCTATTACTTCGTTGATCACGAGAGCTTGTCATGGGCTAAGTTGGGACACCCCTGCAGGGTATAAACTTTCGAGAGCCATGCCCGCGGTTATGTGGCAGATGGGAATTTGTTAATGTCCGGTTGTAGATAACTTGACACCAGATCCGAATTAAAATGCATCAACCGCGTGTGTAGCCGTGATGGTCTCTTGTCGGCGGAGTCCGAGAAGTGAACACGGTCTTTGGGTTATGTTTGACGTAAGTAGGAGTTCAGGATCACCGCTTGATCATTGCTAGTTGACGACCGTTCCTTTGTTTCTCTTCTCGCTCTCATTTGCGTATGTTAGCCACCATATCATGCTTAGTCGCTGCTGCAACCTCACCACTTTACCCCTTCCTTTCCCATTAAGCTTTGCTAGTCTTGATACCCATGGTAATGGGATTGCTGAGTCCTCGTGGCTCACAGATTACTACAACAACAGTTGCAGGTACAGGTTATGCGATGATCATGACGCGAGAGCGATGCTTGCTTACATTGAGTTCTTGTTCTGCTTCTTCTTCGATCAGGGGATAGGTTCCAGGTCGGCAGCCTGGGCTAGCAGGGTGGATATTGTTTGAGTTTCTGTTTATGTTTCATCCGTAGTCGGATGTTGATCTTGTACATGATGTATTGTTGTATTCATGTGACATTGTATGTCTTGGATGTACCACCACTATTATGTAATGTTGATGTAATGATATCCACCTTGAAAAAGCGTTTCAATATGCGGGTCTATCCTTGGTGGGACCTTCGAGTTCCTTTTGGATAGGGTCGCATATTGGGCGTGACAAGTTGGTATCAGAGCCTCGACCGACCCTAGGAGCCCCCCTTGATTAATCGTGTAGTTTGGCCGTTGTTGTGTCTAGAAAAAACTATTTTCGGAGTCTAGTTATATCGGAGAGCAGGAATTCTTTTTACTCCTCTGCCCCTTCATTGCTCTAGTAAGGAATCTTGACGTAGGTGTTTTGAATTATTCCTCTTCCCATTCAAATTTTTCTTTAGGTTCACGCGGTTAGTTTTTCGTTCGTTGGTTCTCAGCTCTTTTATCCGGTGCAATTCTCGTCAAGTTGACTCGAGTCTCTTCATCTTTGCGTTCAATCCTCAGTTGTTTTCTTTTCCCACCCGCCCACCCCTTTTCATCTCGGAACCGGAGTCCGTAATCGAGCATCCATCCTACTCGTGCGAAGTCTTTGCCTTCTTTCCTCAATGATTTCAACCGGTGTTTTCTCTTCAAGATATTCGTCAGTTCCTCTTCAAAGTTGCCTTTGTTTTCCCGCCCTCCCACCCTCTTCTTCCCGGAGTCTGACTCTCTCTCGACCATCTATTTCATTTGTGCGGAGCCTCTTCAGTCTTTTGTCAATTATTTCAACCGGTGAATTCTCGTCTCGTTCGTCATTCTTCATCTCTTTTTCTTTTCCGGTGGATTCAATTCTAGTTTTTTGGGTTGATCATATTCTTTTCCTCGGCTCAAGTGTTTTCCCTGCTCGTTCGCCTCTCGCCATTCAATCCTTCCGGAGTTCAAGACATCTCAGGAGATTTGTCTGTGTTCGAACTAATTCGAGGTTGCCACCTCATTCAAATATTTCAATTGTTCCGGTGCTTCTTCAATCTGTTCAACATCCCTTTCCAACGGTGTTATCTTTTTAGTGGGCCCTAACCCATAGGTCTTTTCCCAGGATCTTACCTGACTCTTCTAATTCCCCCGGAGTTATTAGAAAATTCTTTTCAAGTGTGATGTAAGAATGAATTTCATCAGTCACATGCCTTCTCCAAGATCGCTTTCAAAATCATTTCATTGTTGGCTCAACCTTTTCACTTTTCTTTCTCCCGGAGTACCTCAACAATTTTGATGGTGTCTCGTCGCCATTCTCAACATTTGAAGATTGAAGAAGAGTTTCTCTTAAATCTTGTCCGTTCTCCTGAAGATTCATGTCGCTAGCTTGATGCTATCCTATCAAATAGTTTCAAGTCATGCAAATTCTTTTCATCCATCTGGAGCATTTCAGGAGTTGCTTTCTCTCTCGATCATCCAGAGGCCATCTTTTCAGAAGATTTCTTCGTTCTAAGTTTTCAGATTCAATCTCCAATTATTCTATATCCGTTCCCTTTCGTTCGTCTCAATATTCTTCCGGTGCTTCGTTCAAGTGTTCTTTAATCAGCTCTTGATCTCTTTGTTCTTTTGCTTCTAAATTCCCTCAAGCATATTTGTTCTTCTAATTCTTCCCGGTGATTCATCCTCTTTCATCAGTCATTTTCGAACTCTTATGGTGGTTCATTCAAGATTCTTTTTCTTTGATTATCATATTAATCCATTCATTCTTTCAATCCTACCGGCGGTTCATGAAGACCTTCTCAAGTTTGCGATATGTCACTTCTCAATCCTTTTCAAGAAGAATAAGTAGTATGCAAAAATCCATTGCTTTCCATCAATTTAATTTGATGAAGGATAAGCATACAATAAATCTTATTTTTCATTTCATCCAAGTGATTAATCCCTTCCTTCGGAGTTTGTTCTTGATGAATAAACTCTAGTTCCAAGTGTTTCATCTTTTCTTTTCCGGAGTTCAAATTTCCTCGGCCATTTCGTCGGAACCTCTATCTATATCATCGCAAGCTTTAACCTTATTCTTTCATCCTTCATTCTATCTCATCATCCTTTTGTTACCGGAGTTCTTCATGGTGGTTCTTCATGATTTAATTCATTCTTCAAGAGTTAGTGTCATTCCATCTGGTGAAGTTCATGTTCTAATCCTTCCTTTTTCAGCCGGAGTTCTGCCTAAATCCTTTCAGTCTTATTCGTTTCTTATCTCGTTCTAACCGGAGTGTTTTCTTAGTCTATCTGATTCAGTGAACTTTCGATTCTCGTCATTTTCGTCGGTCCTCTCTTTTTCTCGAGTTCTCTCGATTCTTTGCTCCTTCTCTTGAGTTCTTGCTTCACCTCTTCCCCTTTTTCCTTTCCGTCTCGGTCCTAAGATCTCGGGACGAGATCTCTTGTTAGTGGAGGAGTGTTGTAACGCCCCGGATTCGATGCGCCAGGTGTCTGCCAGTTGTTCGCCGTCGTTGTCATGTCATTTGCTTGCATGTTTCATTTTATCATGTCATCATGTGCATTCATTTTGCATACGTGTTCGTTTCATGCATCCGAGCCTTTTCCCCGTTGTCCGTTTTGCAATCCGGCACTCCTATGTCCTCCGGCGTCCCCCTTATGCCTCTTCTCTTATGCGGGTGTTAAACGTTCTCGGAATGGCCCGAGGTTTGCCAAGCGGCAATGGTATAGCACCGGTAGATCGCCTGTCAAGTTTCGTGCCATTTGGAGGTCGTTTGATACCCCAACGATTAACCGGGTAACCGTAAGAGCCTCTTTTGTGTGCAGCCCAACACCCCTTCCAAAGTGGCCCAAAACCCACCTAACTCCCCTTCATGCTCTCGGTCGTTCGATCACGATCGCGTGGCTGAAAACCGCTCCTCATTTGCACTCTCCTAGCTCCCTCTACCTATAAATATGCCCTCCCTTCCATTTTTCGCGGATGAAACCCTAGCAACTCCCCCTCCACGCAGCCGGACATGTCCGCCGACGGCCGGACACGTCTAGCCGCCGTCCCGCGCCCAATCCGAAGCTGCCGCGT
>NC_057797.1:399344001-399355529 GCF_018294505.1 Triticum aestivum | reverse complement strand
GCCCGGCCAAGCCGCCACCCGCCGCCCTCCGGCCAGATCCGCCCGGGGCCGCATCCCCCGCGCCTCCCGAGCTCCCTCGACCTTGCCGGCGACTTCCCGGCAACAACTCCGGCGAGATCCGGCCCTGCCTCGATCCGCGTGCCCGAAACCCTAGATCCAGTTTCGGAGGTGATATTTTCGTCTAAGTCCCAGATTTTCAGCATTATCATGCCATGTTCATCGCATTGTATCTCTGCATCCGTAGCTCCGTTTCTTGCGTGTAATATGTCAAATTGTTCGCCTCGACGAGTACTTCATTTCGTTCCATTGCATCATTTTCATTTGAGCTCATCTTGATGCCCGAAATGCTGTTGAAGAGTGCATGTTGATGTTACCCTGCTAAAACTGTTATAACTTGCTCATTTATCATTTTTGCCATGATTGATGTGTGCATCCTATGAGGTTGATGTCTACATGTATGTTGTTCTATGCCATGCCATATTTCTATGGGTGCCATCCATGTATTTTTGTGAGTGGTGTGCTGAGTGCATCGAGCTTGCTAAGTAGGGTACTTGTTGTTGCTGTTTTCCTGACAGATTCTGTTATATTTTGTTGCTATGTTAACATGCTTCTACTAATCATTCTATGCATAATCTGGAGATGCTCTATAAACATGTTTTGATCTACATGTTCTGCCCTATGCATCCATGCCCCTGGTTGCATTTATAGCTTGCTGTAGATTGTTGTAATCTTGCTCCAAAGTTGCTTGATAATGTTGCTGTCAGCCTGCTAACATTAAGTTCACTTGTTCCGATGTGTTTTGCTAGTGTTCCATGCACCCTATGACCTTGCTCTTGCCATGCTTAGCTTCATGAACATGTCTTCTTACTGTTGGTTGCCTTGCCATGCCATGTATTGCTCTGTGGTGAGTGGTTCAAGCTCACCAACATGCCTACTTATTGTTGTTCCTGCCATGTATGAATCTGTAATATAACTTGCCATGTTTACATGGGTGCCATCATATTTTCTGTGCCTTTTTGGCTCATGGTCAGTAAGGGACTTTTGATCTATGCTATTAGTAGATTCATGCCATGCCTTTGTTTGCCATGATATGTTCCTGTAACATGTTGTTTTCTTGCTCTAAACATTGCAACCTGATGATATTTATGCTAAAGTCTGAAACTGTTATTATTTGCAATCTTACCATGTATTTTGGAGCATGTTCTAGTTGTTTCTGGAGATAGCCCAGTGTCCATGTTTTGTTGTGCTTTACCTGTACTTCATGCCCATGCCTTTTGTTTTCATATTTTGGTACTGTAGCATGTTGTTTTGATGCTTGTAAGATGCCTAGTTGCTGTTTTGGGCAGATTGTTGTTATGACTTGTATAGTGTGCATGTGTTGCACCGTTGCTCCGTTTTGAGTGTACTCTATATGAAACTTGCTTGATTTTGCATGTAGTTCCATATTATCATGTTGCATCCTTGTTTTGAGGTGTTTGCTTGATGTTTGTATGCATTTTGCATCAATGCCATGTTTATCTTGATTTGCTCATATCTTCTAGGCCGTAGCTCCGAATCTAATGAACTTTATATGTAACTTGACTAGAATTTCATGTAGATCATCTTGGTGCATTTTAACTTGCTGTTTAACAACTTGAACATAATGTTTATTCAGATCTGGACCAATTTCGAAATTTGCATACGAGGACTTACCGGAATTGTTATATGTTGTTTCCGGCCTCATTTAAACTTGCCTTGATGTGTTGTTCTTGTTTGCATCATCTCTTGCCATGAGTAGCTTCATGTAGCTTTGTCATGCATCATGCTTGTTGTGCATCATGCCTTGTTCATGTGTGGTGTGTTTACCTATGTTGTGTGCTTCTTCTTGTTAGTTCCTGTTTCGTTGCGATCGTGAGGATTCGTTCGTCTACGGTTGGTTCGGCTTCATCCGTTCGTCTTCTTCATGGACTCGTTCTTCTTCCTAGCGGGATTTCAGGCAAGATGACCGCTACCCTGTATCTCACTACTATCATTGCTATGCTAGTTGCTTCGTTCTATCGCTATGATGCGTTACCTATCATTTGCTCTTCAAGCCTCCCAAATTGCCATGAACCTCTAACCCTTGACACCATTCCTAGCAAACCGTTGTTTGGATATGTTACCGCTTTGCTCAGCCCCTCTTATAGCGTTGCTAGTTGCAGGTGAAGTTGAAGATTGCTCCATGGTGGACAGGGTTATGTTGGGATATCACAATATCTCTTATATTATTAATGCATCTATATATTTGGTAAAGGGTGGAAGGCTTGGCCTTATGCCTGGTGTTTTGTTCCACTCTTGCCGCCCTAGTTTCCGTCATACCGGTGTTATGTTCCCGGATTTTGCGTTCCTAACACGGTCGGGTGATTTATGGGACCCTCCTGACAGTTCGCTTTGAATAAAACTTGTCCAGCAAGGCCCAACCTTGGTTTTACCATTTGCCTCACCACCACCTATACCCTTCCCTTGGGTCGGCCAACCCAAGGGTCATCTTTATTTTAGCCCCCCCGGGCCAGTGCTTGTCTAAGTGTTGGTCCGAACCGAGCCGCCTGCGGGGCCCCTCAGGGCAACTCGAGGTCTGGTTTTACTCGTAGGCTGACCTATCCGGTGTTGCCCTGAGAACGAGATATGTGCAGCTCCTATCGGGATTGTCGGCGCATCGGGCGGCTTTGCTGGTCTTGTTTTACCATTGTCGAAATGTCTTGTAAACCGGGATTCCGAGACTGATCGGGTCTTCCTGGGAGAAGGTCTATTCCTTCGTTGATCGCGAGAGCTTGTCATGGGCTAAGTTGGGACACCCCTGCAGGGTATAAACTTTCAAGAGCCATGCCCGCGGTTATGTGGCAGATGGGAATTTGTTAATGTCCGGTTGTAGATAACTTGACACTAGATCCGAATTAAAACGCATCAACCGCGTGTGTAGCCGTGATGGTCTCTTCTCGGCGGAGTCCGAGAAGTGAACACGGTCTTTGGGTTATGTTTGACGTAAGTAGGAGTTCAGGATCACCTCTTGATCATTGCTAGTTGACGATCGTTCCTTTGTTTCTCTTCTCGCTCTCATTTGCATATGTTAGCCACCATATCATGCTTAGTCGCTGCTGTAACCTCACCACTTTACCCCTTCCTTTCCCATTAAGCTTTGCTAGTCTTGATACCCATGGTAATGGGATTGTTGAGTCCTTGTGGCTCACAGATTACTACAACAACAGTTGCAGGTACAGGTTATGCGATGATCATGACGCGAGAGCGATGCTTGCTTGCGTTGAGTTCTTGTTCTGCTTCTTCTTCGATCAGGGGATAGGTTCCAGGTCGGCAGCCTGGGCTAGCAGGATGGATATTGTTTGAGTTTCTGTTTATGTTTCATCCGTAGTCGGATGTTGATCTTGTACATGATGTATTGTTGTATTCATGTGACATTGTATGTCTTGGATGTACCCCCACTATTATGTAATGTTGATGTAATGATATCCACCTTGCAAAAGCGTTTCAATATGCGGGTCTGTCCTTGGTGGGACCTTCGAGTTCCTTTTGGATAGGGTCGCATATTGGGCGTGACAAGTTGGTATCAGAGCCTCGACCGACCCTAGGAGCCCCCCTTGATTGATCGTGTAGTTTGGCCGTTGTTGAGTCTAGAAAAAACTATTTTTGGAGTCTAGTTATATCGGAGAGTAGGAATTCTTTTTACTCCTCTGCCCCTTCGTCGCTCTGGTAAGGAACCTTGACGTAGGTGTTTTGAATTATTCCTCTTCCCATTCAAATTTTTCTTTAGGTTCACGCGGTTAGTTTTTCGTTCGTTGGTTCTCAGCTCTTTTATCTGGTGCAATTCTCGTCAAGTTGACTCGAGTCTCTTCATCTTTGCATTCAATCCTCAGTTTTTTTCTTTTCCCACCCGCCCACCCCTTTTCATCTCAGAACCGGAGTCCGTAATCGAGCATCCATCCTACTTGTGCGAAGTCTTTGCCTTCTTTCCTCAATGATTTCAACCGGTGTTTCCTCTTCAAGATATTCGTCGGTTCCCCTTCAAAGTTGCCTTTGTTTTCCCGCCCTCTCACCCTCTTCTTCCTGGAGTCTGACTCTCTCTCGACCATCTATTTCATTTGTGCGGAGCCTCTTCAGTCTTTCATCAATTATTTCAACCGGTGAATTCTCGTCTCGTTCGTCATTCTTCATCTCTTTTTCTTTTCCGGTGGATTCAATTCTAGTTTTTCGGGTTGATCATATTCTTTTCCTCGGCTCAAGTGTTTTCCCTGCTCGTTCGCCTCTCGCCATTCAATCATTCCGGAGTTCAAGACATCTCAGGAGATTCGTCTGTGTTCGAACTAATTCGAGGTTGCCACCTCATTCAAATATTTCAATTGTTCCGGTGCTTCTTCAATCTGTTCAACATCCCTTTCCAACGGTGTTATCTTTTTAGTGGGCCTAACCCACAGGTCTTTTCCCAGGATCTTACCTGACTCTTCTAATTTCCCCGGAGTTATTAGAAAATTCTTTTCAAGTGTGACGTAAGAATGAATTTCATCAGTCACATGCCTTCTCCAAGATTGCTTTCAAAATCATTTCATTGTTGGCTCAACCTTTTCGCTTTTCTTTCTCCCGGAGTACCTCAACAATTTTGATGGTGTCTCGTCGCCATTCTCAACATTTGAAGATCGAAGAAGAGTTTCTCTTAAATCTTGTCCGTTCTCCTGAAGATTCATGTCGCTAGCTTGATGCTATCCTATCAAATAGTTTCAAGTCATGCAAATTCTTTTCATCCAACCGGAGCATTTCAGGAGTTGCTTTCTCTCTCGATCATCCAGAGGCCATCTTTTCAGAAGATTTCTTCGTTCTAAGTTTTCAGATTCAAACTCCAATTATTCTATATTCGTGCCCTTTCGTTCGTCTCAATATTCTTCCGGTGCTTCGTTGAAGTGTTCTTTAATCAGCTCTTGATTTGTTTGTTCTTTTGCTTCTAAATTCCCTCAAGCATATTTGTTCTTCTAATTCTTCCCGGTGATTCATCCTCTTTCATCAGTCATTTTCGAACTCTTACGGTGGTTCGTTCAAGATTCTTTTTCTTTGATTATCATATTAATCCATTCATTCTTTCAATCCTACCGGCGGTTCATGAAGACCTTCTCAAGTTTGCGATATGTCACTTCTCAATCCTTTTCAAGAAGAATAAGTAGTATGTATAAATCCATTGCTTTCCATCAATTTAATTTGATGAAGGATAAGCATACAATAAATCTTATTTTTCATTTCATCCAAGTGATTAATCCCTTCCTTCGGAGTTTGTTCTTGATGAATAAACTCTAGTTCCAAGTGTTTCATCTTTTCTTTTCCGGAGTTCAAATTTCCTCGGCCATTTCGTCGGAACCTCCATCTATATCATCGCAAGCTTTAGCCTTATTCTTTCATCCTTCATTCTATCTCATCATCCTTTTGTTACCGGAGTTCTTCATGGTGGTTCTTCATGATTTAATTCATTCTTCAAGAGTTAGTGTCATTCCATCTTGTGAAGTTCATGTTCTAATCCTTCCTTTTTCAGCCGGAGTGCTGCCTAAATCCTTTCAGTCTTATTCGTTTCTTATCTTGTTCTAACCGGAGTGTTTTCTTAGTCTATCTGATTCAGTGAACTTCCGATTCTCGTCATTTTCGTCGGTCCTCTCTTTTTCTCGAGTTCTCTCGATTCTTTGCTCCTTCTCTTGAGTTCTTGCTTCACCTCTTCCCCTTTTTCCTTTCCGTCTCGGTCCTAAGATCTCGGGACAAGATCTCTTGTTAGTGGAGGAGTGTTGTAACGCCCCGGATGCGATGCGCCAGGTGTCTGCCAGTTGTTTGCCGTCGCTGCCATGTCATTTGCTTGCGGGTTGCATTTTATCATGTCATCATGTGCATTCATTTTGCATACGTGTTCGTTTCATGCGAGAGCATCAAGCAAAGGCATCTATTTCAGTGCAACAAGACCAAGACCAGCCCAACGGCAGGGAAGAAGTCATTGTGGAGCCCAAGCAGGCGTCACCACCAGAGCCTTTGACAGGCGAGGACCAACTTTAGTCAGGATAGGTGTACCCGTTGTTCCCCTTCAAAATGGCCAATTGTTGGCGCCCTTCCCGCTCAATATTTGGGAAGTGGCCCAGGGCCTTTGCCTATAAATAGGGCTAGCCACCCCCAGGGTAGGGCATCTGGATCCTCACCAAGAAACCAGTAGATAGAGCGGTTGAACTCCTCCCAGCAGTTCGTCGCACCAGCCGAGAACAGACCCTCGCGAGGCTGTACTTCCTTGTATTATTCATCATCAGCCCAAGAGGAAATCCACCACACCACGCACTGGAGTAGGGTATTACACCATAATGGTGGCCTGAACCAGTATAAACCTTGTGTCTCTTGTGTTGATTCTGTTTGGTAGTTTAGATCCTAGCGACTCGGCGAGGAGCAAGCCGGTAGAGGGTTAGATCTCCGCGCGCACCCCAATGTTCGAACCTCAAGGGTCTGCCGGAACCTGAAATCCGACATTTGGCGTGCCAGATAGGGGTGCGCCGGAATTCGCCTTCCGTCGCCTCATTCTTCTCCGACCATCGCATCCATGTCTGACGCTCGTCGGGCTCGCGCCGAGCGCCGAGCCGCCCTCGCTTCCCACGTCGCCCAGACGACTCCCGCCGGCGGGCGCCCTCGTCGTTCCCCGTCACCTGCTGTCAACGCCACCATCGGCCCAGCGGGGAACGGGCAGCAAGCATCATCCCAGCATTTCCCCGTGGCCTCTTGGGAAGAGCCCAGCATTTTCAGCAGAATGCATGGCGTCGAGTTCTTGTTCAAGTTTGTCCATGACGACCCGCGACCTTGCCATTTGCTCTTGGCTTCTCAAGCTTTTTCTATGCACCCTCATGTTCAGCGTTAGCAGTGAGCTTTCAATGCAGTATTGGGATGCCTTGTTTGACGCTACTGTCCTCAAGTCATTTCTGTCAAATGTTGGCTGGATGTTCGGGCGTTTGGTGTATCTCCTGAGTATGTATTTCTCTTGAACACTGGCAGCCTTAATTGTCTGCATCATGCACAGGACATGCACGCAGAAAAGACCTGTATTTGTTTTTGGAAGAGGTGCATGTTTTTTGTCATTTTATTCGAACAAAAACTTTGCAAAAAAAGTAGTACAGTATGTAACATCTTTTTTGCACTCCTCACCTGTGTGGTCCCATAGCCTGCACTCGCACTCATATTTTCTCCCACGGGGTCTGCCACCACCTGGAACGCATGCTAAGCCCACACAGACAGTTTTTGCGGGTGGTTGTAGCGCACTAGGTACTTTGTGGGCTCTTCCATCTCTGTCGCCGTGAAGAGCGTGCTCAGTTTCAGCCTATCTCTGATCTCGCTGTACACAGCTCGTGTGTACAACTTTGCCATCTGGGTGTCAAACCCATAGTAGGTCAGCGTGTTTTGTTCCTTCTGCAGATGCAAGAATGATGATCATATTGTTAGTTTTCTCACAGGAAAAACTTCTAATAAAGTTTTTACTTTAGTAAGCATGTTATTTTTATGTCTTACAACAAGTGATAGAGATATACCCGGTTACCCATTGTCTCCTGGTTCTCTGTATGCCTCCTGGTTTTGACACATGAGTTTACCTGACTGACAAACCTGTGTAGGTTATGTCTCTCATTTACGTAGTTCTTCTTGAGCACATAGTTCATGCTCTCACTTCGCTGTGTGGATGTCATTTTGGCGCAGAAAATTTCTTTGAAGTAGGTTGATATCCACTTCTCACGCTCGTTCCACATGCCCACCATTGTGGCATCATCGTGGAGGTTGTACTTATCCATGAGTCTTTTCCAGGCATCCTCAAACTCAGTTGGCATGAGGGGCCAGTTGAGAATTGATGTGAATTCATCTTTAAGGTCCTCGTGCAGGAAATACAGGTACGCAAGGTGTTCCCTGTACTTCTTCATAATGTGCCAGTGGCATAGCTTATGTACTGTGTTCTTGAAAACATCTGCGATCGCCAAAGCCATTGCCGGGCACTGGTCTGGTAATGAGAAAATAGACTCTGAGTGGTCAGCAGAGATGGTTGTGCATATATACAAATAGAACTGACACAACATTTTTTTGTGTTACTTTACTTTTCGTTTTTGGAAGGGGAGTGGTGGTTGGGGGTGGTTTTAGCGGTTGTACCTGTGAGGATGCATGTAGCAGCCTTCCTTCTCATGCACCTTAAAAATGTCTTGAACAGCCACTTGAATAAATCTGCATCCTCATCTCTTATCAGGGCAAAAGCAAAGAATGTAGTCTGTAAGTGGTTGTTAGTTTCGACAAACACCCCAAGTGGCATATGGTACTTGTTGGTCTTATATATTGTGTCAAACGTTACACAGTCTCCGAAGTCCTGATATGCCCCTCGGCAGCTTGCGTTCGCCCAGAATATGTTCTTAACTCTGTTGGAATCATCGAGTTGCATGTCATAGAAAAATTCCCTGTTTATAGCTTTCATCTCCCTAAAGAAGTTGACAGTCTTTAGGACATCGTCCACATCATCAATCCTTGAATTCTTTGCTTTCCTGCATATCAAAAGTTCATTGAAAAATGCATGTTGAACTGGCGTCAGGTCATGCGTTGCGTGATATGTTTGTACTGACAGAGGAAAAAATACGGAGACGGTTTATGGGAGGAGAACAAGTTTGTACTTACAGGTTAATCAGGTCTTTGGCATTCATTTCGAGGAAGTAGCTACCAGGGTCAACACCGCCCAGTATGCTCATGATTTGCGCGTGTTCAATGCCTTTGAACTGCAGGTACTTGATGTACTCCAAGATTGTTTTTTCAAAGTTTTTGTGGGAGTGCAAGAAGACAAGCATTTCTGCGGTGAGTTGTAGCCTGTGGTTGTGTTCCCAGACTATCTCTTTTACGACAAATGTTCCATCATTTTCCTTCTTCAGCCTCATTTTAGCCCCACAGTTAGTTCTGGCTGTCGTCTTGTTATGATGTCTATTTGCTTCAGACACCTTTGATTCATAAACTCCATGGCACGTGCAATAAAGGTAGGCTCTGGTCTTAAACTTGGGGCCTTCCCTAACAGCAAAACCAGCATGCTTTGCATATATGTTGTAGAAGTTCTTAGTTTCTTCGAAAGTTTCAAATCTCATCTCTAGCCTTGGCAGAACATAAGCTTCAATATCAGGTGGCTGCACACAATAGTGACCAAACAAAAATGTTAGATGGGGTGGTCACAGCACCATGGTATGGACTGTGCTTATGTTTTTTTCTTTCTATATGGATACTTACATGTGTATAGCTCTGCACTGCATCTGGTGTTTGTTGTTCTCCCTGGTTTATGGGCGCCGGTGGTGTCACCCTTGGCACATGCAGCAATGCATCTCTTGGAGGGAGCAACGTTGACGAAGATCTCCGTCTTTCGTTGTATGGCTGTCTCCCCTCAGATTCATTGTGAGGTTGTTCCTGTCTATATGGCTCATATCTTGTACCTTTGAACCTGCTAGATTGGCCAAAATTTCTGTCTTTTTGCCCTGGTCTTCCCGTCGCAAATGCTCTTGCAGCATGGATGATTGATGTTGACGGAGCGACTGGTGGAAGCCTTGTTGCAACCCATCCATGGTTTCCTGTCCTTGGCTTTTTGCATGCACTGGGGAAGGAAAACATTTGTTGTTGGTGATATTGTTGGCCTTGTTGCCACCCAGCAGCGGCAAAGCTTGCATTCCCAGATATTGTTCTTTGCTGTATAGAAGAACATGCCCGTGCTTCTGATGTTTGCGGTGTATCTTCAAATCTGCCTGTACTGTTGAAATATCCAGGCGGTATTTCTGGTGTTACCCAACCAGGTGGTGCCCCATATCTGTCTGGCTCATGAAATGCTTGCTGCGTGCACCGCCTTGCATGCTTATGCAAACAACATTCAACAGTTTTGAGATTAATCTGGTTCATTTTCAGTCGAACTGATGAACGTTGATGCTCAAACACGGATGTACTGATGTACTGTTTCTTCTACAACTTATGCAACTACAGTAGAAGTACTCCTAGTTTATGTATCATTGAACTTACTGTGTAAATGTGGCACTGTCTTATCACTATATACTTGGACTGACGCATATGTTTTAAGTTTTTTTACTTGAACTGAAGATAGCATATTAGATGCACTGACAGTAACCTCGACATCCTAATCATGCATCAATGCATCTACATTACAAGTACTGCCAGTTTATGTATCACTGAACTTACTGTGTACCAATTTTATATTATTATTTTTAGTAACAGTTTTGTTAATCGTTTGAACTGACGCAACTACATGACTTGTACTCTTAGAGATAGCAACATACAACTTTTCAGTGGTAGCTGAACCTTTTGTCACTATCCACTTGGACTGACGCATATGTTTTTAAGTTTTTTTTACTTGAACTGAAGATAGCATATTAGATGCACAGACAGTAACCTCGACATTTGTAATCGCGCATCAATGCATCTACATTACAAGCACTGCTAGCTTATGTATCACTGAACTTACTGTGTAGCAATTTTATATATATTTTTCGGTAACAGTTGTGTTACTCGTTCGAACTGATGCAATTACATGACTTGTACTCTTAGAGATAGCAACATACAACTTTTCAGTGGTAGCTGAACCTTTTGTCACTATCTACTTGGACCGACGCATATGTTTTTAAGTTTTTTTTACTTGAACTAAAGATGGCATATTAGATGCACTGACAGTAACCTCGACATGCTAATTGCGCATCAAGTGGCAGGGGTGTAAACGAACTGATGCAAGCATTTGCAATGTACTGATGCAGCACAGATGCATCACACAATTTTGTACTCATGAACCCAATAGTGTAACATGTAGGCAGAGCATAGTAGCACAGATAAACTGATGAACTGATAAATTGACAGAAACATGGTACCTATCTTCATTCAAACCCAGATCTCAAAACTTTGGTGTTGCTAGTAATGTGTGTGGGAAGAATTCATCACCTGCATCTTGTTGCATGTGACTCCATCTTCGTTTCGTTGGTGGCGTATTGGCAAGAACTTGGGAGGTGGAGCCATTGTTGTTGGGGAGACGACCGTTCTTGTGGTGGAGCTCTGTCGACGAGGTCCGTCGAGGGGCGGAGGCAGGAGGCGTGGATGACGGCCCAGGCGAATCTCCGGCGCACGGCGGCGGGAAGGCGCGCGGGGAAGCTCCTGCACCAGGCGGCGGGTAGGCGAGCGGAGAGGCTCCTGCACCAGACGGAGGGAGGCGTGCGGGGAGGCTCTGGCGCCCGGCGGCGGGGAAGCACGCGGGGAGGCTCCGCCGCCCGGCGGTGGGGAGGTGCGCGGGGATGCTCCGGCGCCGGACGAGGCGACCGATGGTGGCGGTGGTCGGGCCGGCGGCATGGCTAGATGGGGGCGCGTCGGCGGGTCACGGCGCCACGGGCTCCCTCGCTCCGGCTGCCGCCGTCACTCGCTCGCCCGCGACGGCTGCCTCCGGCGGGAGGAAGTGGGTCGGATTGGGGCTGGGTCGGTCGTTGACGCGTTGCGCCTTATAGGGGGCA